>NC_036841.1:4723730-4745552 GCF_002910315.2 Salvelinus sp. IW2-2015 | reverse complement strand
AAGAGGTAAGAGTCTTCATGGGTCTACCCCTCACCTTTATAGGTGTGAAGGGAGTCATTGGGTGGGAGAAAAACACCAGGAGAGGTTCTGTTTATCTGTATCTCTTATACAGTGGGGGAGAACAAGTATTTGACCCACTGCCCGATTTTGCAGGTTTTCCTACTTACCAAAGCATGTAGAGGTCTGTAATTTTATCCTAGGTACACTTCAACTGGGGAGACGGAATCTAAAACAAAAATCCAGAAAATCACATTGTATGATTTTTAAGTAAATAATTTGCATTTTATTGCATGACATAAGTATTTGATCACTACCAACCAGTAAGATTCCGGCTCTCACAGACCTGTTAGTTTTTTCTTTAAGCCCTCCTGTTCTCCACTCATTACCTGTATTAACTGCACCTGTTTGAACTCGTTACCTGTAAAAGACAACTTGCCACACACTCAATCAAACAGACTCCAACCTCTCCACAATGGCCAAGACCAGAGAGCTTGTAGGACATCAGGGATAAAATTGTAGACCTGCACAAGGCTGGGATGGGCTACAGGACAATAGGCAAGCAGCTTGGTGAGAAGGCAACAACTGTTGGCGCAATTATTAGACAGACACCATAATATACATACATCATATACATGGCAGGTATTCAACCAGGCATGCAGTAGCACTTCATAATCCATTTGATGTCATCAGCTTCATCATTGTTTTGTTTCACTCATGTGATCTCTTTTTTTGGTGAAGGCGTAGACAGAGCCGTTCTTGAGCTGCATGACGGAGTCCCAGGGCCTGCCGCTGCATGGCTCAGCATCTGGATCTCCTACTGGAGCCTTGGTGGTCGTCACCACTTCCTCTGTGGTTGTCTCCACTTCTGCTGTTGTGCCTGGAGCTTCTGTTGTAACTGGCTCTGTTACTCTTACCGTGGCTCTCTGGGAGACTGATATTTTCTGTTGGATTGAGGGTGCATGTGGGACTGATGGTCCCTCTGTGGCTTTAGCTGTCTCCGGGAGTGGGACTTCCACTGGGACCTGACCTCTCTGTGGGCCTCTACCTGCATGTGAGGTTGATGGTGCCTTGGTGGTTTTAGCTGCCTCCGAGAGTGGGATCTGGCCTCCCTGTGGGCCTCTACCTGCATGTGAGGCTGATGGTGCCTTGGTGGNGCCTCCCTGTGGGCCTCTACCTGCATGTGAGGCTGATGGTGCCTTGGTGGTTTTAGCTGCCTCCGAGAGTGGGATCTGGCCTCCCTGTGGGCCTCGAGCTGCGCCTGTAGCTGGCTCTGTGACTGGGTTTGTCTTTGAGGCAATTGTGGTAGGAGTAGGGGTGGTATTGGGAGTTCTGAAGCATGTGGGTTGCCGACGTTGGCCCCATGAGTAGCTGGATTCCTTGTCTTCAGGTTTGGTTGGAAAGGTGGGGGCAAATAGACCATCATCACCCTCTGCAAATTCAAAGGGGTCCCCACGTGCTGAAGGAAACAGAGGTCATATTAGATGAAATACCCAATGAATTACAAGCCCAATATTTTTTTTCATTTAACTAGGCAAATTCTTATTTGCAATGAYGGCCTACCGGGGAACAGTGGGTTAACTTCCTTGTTCAGGGGCAGAATGACAGATTTTTACCTTGTCAGCTCGGGGATTCGATCCAGCAACCTTTCAGTTATTGGCCTAACGCTCTAACTACTAGGCTACCTGCATATTATGTGAATATTGAACATATGCAACTCATTACCATGTTAATCAGTGGTGCATTATTCAATATGACCCTTAGAGGTTGTTAAAAGTGAAATCTATAACTTTTGTAACAATCAATATACAAACACACGCACGCACACGCACACACACACACACACACACACACTCTCTTCTTACTTTTCATACGACATGCGGTCTCGTAGTCTGAGCAGCAGCTCTTGTAGTACCGACACATGGTGTCACACTGGCAATTCTTCTTGGAGTCGAAGGCATTCTCACAGCGGTCCATGCATGACTCTGAYACGCAAGGACAGCACAGAGAGGTAACTTATRAATGACCATGGAACAGCAAACATTTTTGGAATACTTCCACCAACTCCAATATAGTGTCTCTGCTCCAACTCAATCAAACTTCAACCAAAATGTCACCACTACATTTTCAAATCAACCTAGATTATATATATATTTTTATGGTATACTCTGCAGAAAACACAGTAGCTAGCCCGGCTAGCAGGAGTATCAGCCCGAGCCTCATGCTGTCGGTCTCTCTGGGTCTCTCTGGGTGTGTGACTGAGAGGACCCAGGGGATATAGAACTGTGCGCTGCCAATCAATGACCAATGCAATGCAGTGGCTACCAGTGTCATTCACCTCTACAGCATGTTTAGTTAAACCTTGTTTCAATCTTTTTTGTTGTTGAAAAAATCTGTAAATAAAGAGTTTAATTCAAAATGATATATATCAATTTAATTTTTTTTTGGTAAGTTAGCTTTTATCCTTTAAAGAACTTATGAAACAGATTCAACCACAAAGACCAGGGAGGTTTTCCAATGCCTTGCAAAGAAGGGGACYTATTGGTAGATGGGTAAAWWWTTTAAAAAGCAGACATTGAATATCCCTTTGAGTGTGGTGAAATGATTAATTACACTTTGGATTGTGTATCAATACACCCAGTCACTACAAAGATACAGGCATCCTTCCTAACTCAGTTGCCGGAGAGGAAGGAAACCGCTCAGGGATTTCACCATGAAGCTAATGTTCACTTTAAAACAGTTACAGAGTTTAATGGCTGTGATAGGAGAAAATAGAGGATCGTTCAACAACATTGTAGTTACTCCACAATACTAACCTAATTAGGAAAAGAGAGAAGCCTGTACAGAAACATGCATCCTGTTTGCAACAAAGCATTAATACTGCAAAAAATGTGGTAAAGCAATTCACTTTTTATCCTGAATACAAAGTGTTATGTTTGGGGCAAATCCAATACAACACATTACTCAGTACCACTCTCCATATTTTCAAGCATAGTGTTGGCTGCATCATGTTATGGGTATGCTTGTAATCGTTTAGGACTGCAGAGTTTTTCAGGACTAAAAAGAAACGGAATGGAGCTAAGCACAGGCAAAATCCTCAAGGAAAACCTGGTTCCATCTGCTTTSCACCAGACACTGGGAGATGAATTCACCTTTCAGCAGGACAATAACCTAAAACACTATGCCAAATCTATGCTGGAGTTGCTTACCAAGAAGACAGTGAACGTTCCTGAGTTGCCGAGTTACAGTTTTGACTTAAATATGCTTGAAAAATTTGACAGAGCTTGAAGAATTTTGAAAAGAATAATGGGCAAATGTTGCACAATCCAGGTGTGGAAAGCTCTTAGGGACTTACCCAGAAAAACTCACAGCTGTAATCGCTGCCAAAGGTAATTCTACAAAGTATTAACTTAGTGGTGTGAATACTGTTTCAATTAGATATTTCTGTATTTAATTTTCAATAAATTWGCAAAAATTGCTAATAACATGTTTTCTATTTGTCATTATGGGGGTATTGTGTGTAGATGGGTGAGAGAAAAAATATATATTTAATCCATTKTGCATTCAGCCYGTAACACATCAAAATGTGGAATAAGTTAATGGGTATGAATACTTAGCCTATATCATTAATTAAAACGTCCTAAAATGGATGTAGAAATCGCAGATTGCCCCTTTAAGCAACAGTAAAAGGCCTAATGACTATAATGGACAAAATATTTGTATTTGTTTCTGCTGACATCTGTTCATCAAGAGCTTCATGAAATGGGTTTCCATGGCCGAGCAGCCGCACACAAGCCTAAGATCACCATGTGCAATGCCAATCGTCGGCTGGACTAGTGTAAAGCTCGCCACCATTGGACTCTGGAGCAATGGAAACGCATTCTCTGGAGTGATGAATCACGCTTCACCATCTGGCAGTCCGACGGACGAATCTGGGTTTGGCGGATACCAGGAGAACGCTACCTGCCCGAATRCATAGTGCCAACTGTAAAGTTTGGTGGAAGAGGAATAATGGTCTAGGGCTGTTTTTCATGGTTCGGGCGAGGCCCCTTAGTTCCAGTGAAGGGAAATCTTAACGCTACAGCATACAATGTCTGTGCTTCCAACTTTGTGGCAACATTTTGGGGAAGGCCCTTTCCTGTTTCAGCATGGCAATGCCCCTGTGCACAAAGCGAGGTCCATACAGAAATGGTTTGTCGAGATCGGTGTGGAAGAACTTGACTGGCCTTCACAGAGCCCTGACCTCAACCCCATTGAACACCTTTGTGATGAATTGGAACGCAGACTGCGGGCCAGGTCTAATCGCCCAAGCGAGGTCCATACAGAGACAAAGTAGAGTCGCAATTCAAAGGCTCAAACACGAGACGTATGTGGCAGGGTCTTCAGTCAATAATGGTCTACAAAAAGAAAATCAGCCCTGTCGCGGACATCGACGTCTTGCTCCCAGACAAATTAAACAACTTCTTTGCTCGCTTTGAGGACAATACAGTGCCACTGACACGGCCCGCTACCAAAGCCTGTGGTCTCTCCTTCTCCGTGCCCATGTAAGTAAAACATTTAAAAGTGTTAACCCTCGCAGGGCTGCCGGTCCAGACAGCATCCCTAGCCGCGTCCTCAGAGCATGCATAGACCAGTTGGCTGGTGTGTTTACGGACATATTCAATCAATCCCTATCCCAGTCTGCTGTCCCTACATGCATTGATTGGCCACCATTGTTCCTGTTCCCAAGACAGCTAAGGTAACTGAACTAAATGACTATCGCTCCATTACACTCACTTCTGTCATCATGAAGTGCTTTGAGAGACTAGTCAAGGATCATATCACCTCCACCCTACCCGATACACTAGACCCACTCCAATTTGCTTACCGCCCCAATAGGTCCACTGACAATGCAATCGCCATCACACTGCACACTGCCCTAACCCATCTGGACAAGAGGAATACCTATGTAAGAATGGTGTTCATTGACTACAGCTCAGCATTTATCACCATAGTACCCATAGTACTCCCCCATAGTACCCTGGGTCTCGACCCCCCCCCCTGTGCAACTGGGTCCTGGACTTTCTGACGGGCTGCCCCTAGGTGGTGAAGGTAGGAAACAACATCTCCACCCCGCTGATCCTCAACACTGGGGCCCCACAAGGGTGCGTGCTCAGCCCTCTCCTGTACTCCCTGTTCACCCATGACTGTGTGGCATGCACGCTTCCAACTCAATCATCATGTTTGCAAACGACACTACAGTGGTAGGCTTGATTACCAACAACGATGAGACGGCCTACAGGGAGGAGGTGAGGGCCCTCGGAGTGTGGTCTCAGGAAAATAACCTCTCACTCAATGTCAACAAAACATGGAGAGATGATCGAGACTTCAGGAACAGCAGATGGCATCCCCCATCCGCATCGACGGGACAGTGTGGAGAAGGTGGAAGGTTTTAAGTTCCTCAGCGTACACACCACGGACAAACTAAAATGGTCCACCCACACAGACAGCGTGGTGAGGAAGGCGCAACAGCGCGTCTTCAACCTCAGGAGGCTGAAGAAATTTGGCTTGTCACCTAAAACACTCACAAACTTTTACAGATGCACAATCGAGAGCATCCTGTCGGGTTGTATCACCGCCTGGTACGGCAACTGCACCACCTCAACCGCATGGCTCTCCAGAGGTAGTGAGGTCTGCCAACGCATCACTGGTGGCAAACTACCTGCCCTCACAGGACACCTACAGCACGCGATGTCTCAGGATGGCCAAAAAAGATCATCAAGGACAACAACCATCCAAGCCACTGCCTGTTCACCCCGCTACCATCCATAAGGCGAGGTCAGTACATGTGCATCGAAGCTGGGACCAAGAGACTGAAAACAAGCTTTTATCTAAGGGCCATCAGACTGTTAAACAGCCATCACTAACATAGAGAGGCTGCA
This sequence comes from Salvelinus sp. IW2-2015, assembly GCF_002910315.2. Lineage (NCBI taxonomy): Eukaryota > Metazoa > Chordata > Actinopteri > Salmoniformes > Salmonidae > Salvelinus > Salvelinus sp. IW2-2015. The sequence goes on along the minus strand of NC_036841.1, from coordinate 4,739,634 downwards.
GCCAACATACAGACTCAAATCTCTGGCCACTTTAATAAATGGACTTAATAATGGTATCACTAGTCACTTTAAATAACACCACTTTAATAATGTTTACATATCCTACATTACTCATCTCATATGTATATACTGTACTCTATACCATCTACTGCATCTTGCCTTTGCCGCACGGCCATCGCTCATCCATATATTTATATGTACATATTCTTATTCATCCCATACACAATTTTGTGTATAAGGTAGTTATTGTGAAATTGTTTGATTACTTGTTAGATATTACTGCATTGTCGGAACTAGGAGCACAAGCATTTCGCTACACTCGCATTAACATCTGCTAACCATGTGTATGTGACCAATAAAATTTGATTTGATTTGATTTGACATCAGTGCCCGACCTCACTAATGCTCTTGTGGCTGAATGGAAGCAAGTCCCCTCAGCAATGTTCCAACATTTATAGGAAAGCCTTCCCAGAAGAGTGGAGGCTGTTATTGCAGCAAACGGGGACCAACTCCATATTAATGCCCATGAATGAGATGTTCAAAGAGKAGGTGTCCACATACTTTTGGACATGTAGTGTAGCAATTGATGTGCACTGTTGTATCTTATTGTAACGCCATAATAACCTATTTAGCACAGTTAATGTGTGTACCACCTTGTTGATTGATTATACTTCTACCTTTATCCACAAGGGGGCATAGTGGAGATGAGCACCATACTGGCGCTTTGTTGCTGAGCGGGCCTCGGCATGACATGTCCGTCTGTAAATATATCCTGAAGATAATGGGCGGTCCTAGCTTCGAGGACGTTCGAGGATGCTGAGTCAAGGATGTCAAGGAGAGAGGCTATTTTAAGAATACGTAGCCCAAATAAGATATATTTGTTATGGATTAAAGCATAACAAGTCGTTTCAATATAGTCATGTGAATAGACAGGAAAAAGGAAAACCGTGAGAGTCATTGTGATCGACAGTGCGTCTTTCTCTGGATTAAACCTCAATATTGCAAGCGAGAGACAGAAGACAACAGAGCTGTTTATATTTCTCCATCCAGCTGGTAACGTAATTTGATATGTAATGGGCTTTTTGAGACAATTGTTTTCCCTGTCTAGGAGTTCTCTAAACATYCGCAGTGGTGATACATTATCTAATAGTGGACACAGTGAAGGCTTGATAATTTATTTGGCGTCGGGTTATTCTGAGTAGACATAATTTGATCCAACAAGGCCTTGTGTAAATGATAGGAGAAAACGGAGGACATCCGTGTTTAAATGCAAGCATAGTGTGACGGCTTGGTCATGATGATGCGAGATGAGTCTTTATTCRCTTATTTTCAAAGATGACATCAGTGTGATGATGATGCAATTTAGTGAAAGCCGTCACTTTGATTTTATAGCTCARCATCCTGTCCAGATGATGGGATTGTAATTTCACCTATTGTGGTTTGTTCATGTATCTAAACAACTTGATTGCAAGACAAACATTGTTTCCCATTCAGTTATAACCAGGTTATTACGCACACGTTTATTTCTCCAGAGAAACTGGCCTGATAATCGATCTGTTATTGATCGGGGCCTGCAACAAGCCCTCTTGGCCCTGACAGAGATTGGCGGTTGATGCTCTTATCTCTAACTATTTCCCTCTGGAGACTCTATCGATACCTCTCCATGTTCAGCKCCGAAAGACTCACTGTACCGGAATATGTCAGCCGGATTGGGAACCGGAGGTCGGGCAGCTCGAGCTCATCCTCGGAAMCGAAAGCACCACCGGTCTCACCGGGTGTCCACGGTGCCGACGTCCAGGATGTTTTGGATACTTCGCTCCCGGCCCTGCGCTCCGCTATCAAGACACTGAAATCAGCCAAAGATACATCGGATCTAGACGAGACCCGCAGGGCCATCGCAGAGACGTTCCAGTTAGTGGAGGAGGCCTGGGTTCTGCCTACTGTGGGCCGGCAGGTCGCGGAGGAGATATGCAACAGGATACGACTGGACGGAGGACTGGAGCTGCTCCTGCAACTCCTAATGACACCTGCTGTGGAGATCACCTATGAGTCTGCCAAACTACTGGAGCAGATACTGGTCTCTGAGAACAGGTGTGTATTCACTACAGGCCTACATGCACTTTTTCAGTTGTACAACATATTACCTTGGTCCTAAACTTTAGGGCCAGTTTCCAGGACCCAGATACAGATAAATCTTAGTCGTTCTGGGGCGCCAGGCAGCCTAGTGGTTAGAACAGGCAGAGGCAKCCTAGTGGTTAGAGCGTTGGGTCAGTAACTGAAAGGTTGCTGGATTGAATCCCCGAGCTGACAAGGTACAAATCTGTCGTTCTGCACCTGAACAAGGCAGTTAACCCACWGTTCCCCGGTAGGCTGTCATTGTAAATAAGAATTTGTTCTTAACTGACTTGCCTAGTTAAATAAAGGTTAAAAAATACATTTATAAACTCAGCCACTGGGTTGGGGAGGAACTGATTACATGTAATTGTTGCCGCAATTACGGTAATGGTTGCGTTACCAGCCGAAATATTGTAATCAGGTTACAGATACTTTTGAAAAACTAGATGATTACTTYGAGGGTAAGTTTTACATTCAGAAAGAATGTTTGCGAAAAAATATTTAACACTTCTCTGTTTTCTCAATGACATTCAAATCAGCATTGAAAAAAGGAGCAAATGTAAATTTGTTCCACCTGAGCGAGTGGGGAAAGTAATCTAAAAGTAACTGAATGTAATCAGATCAGATTACGTTACTGAGTTTGAGTAATCCAAAAKAATTTTGGACAGGTAACTAGTATCTGTAACGGATTACATTTTGAAATTAACCTACCCAACCCAGCCTAGTTATATACTAATACTTTTCTTTACCCTCTTCACCTCTCTCTCTTCCTATTCAGAGATTACGTGGCTCACATGGGTCTGGGGGTGATCCTGAACCTGACGAGGGAGACAGAGGACGCCCAGCTGGCCCGCAGTGTCTCAGGCATCCTGGAGCACATGTTCAAACACACCGAGGAGACGTCCGCCCAGCTCATCACCAACGGCGCCCTGGATGCCCTGCTCTTCTGGTGCCGCGGTACCGACCCCACCGTCCTCCGCCACTGTGCCGTGGCACTTGCCAACTGCGCCATGTATGGCGGCCATCACTGCCAGCGGCTGATGATCGAGAAGCAGGCAGCCGAGTGGTTGTTTCCGTTGGCGTTCTCTAAAGAGGACGAGCTCATCCGCTTCCATGCGTGTTTAGCGGTGGCCGTGCTCGCCAATAACCGGGAGATCGAGCAGGAGGTGGGTCCTGTGTGGCTCAGTTAGTACAGCACGGAGCTTGTAACGCYAGGGTGGTTGGTTTGATTCCTGCACTGGCCACCTATACGAAAACATGTATGCACACAACACTGTAAATTTTCCTGGATTAAAGTGTCTGCTAAATGTATTATTATAGGTGGTGAAGTCAGGGACGTTGGAGCTGGTGGAGCCCTTTATTGCATCTCTGGACCCTGATGAGTTTGCCAGGAGCTTGCTGGACAGTGCGGACAGCATGCAGGGGAGGACGGCTGCAGACTTACAGCAGCTGCTGCCACTATTGGATGGGGCCAGACTGGAGGGGAAGTGTATCGCTGCCTTCTACTTGTGTGTCGAGACCAGCATCAAGTCACGCCAGCGGAACACCAAGGTCAGTATCAGGGAACAAAAGCACACCTGGTTCAACCTTGATAAGCAGTTGATTTGCTGAATCAGATGTGTTCGTGCTGGGCTGGAACAAAAGCCTGCACRCCCTCCCTGTGGTGACCACTACACCTTAGTGCAGAGTTTCCCAAACTTGGTGCACGTTTAGGTTTTTGTCCTAACACTACACAGCTGATTCAAATGATCAAAGCTTGATGATTAGTTGATTATTTGAATCAGCTGTGTAGTGCTAGGACAAAAACCTAAATGTGCACCCCTTGGTGTCCARAGGACCGAGTTTTGGAAACCCTGCTTTAGTGGGTAGTGGATACAGGGATTTCACCCAACAACCTTTTGGGGCCTAAAACCACTTCTGGTGCCCACTTACCTAACTATATATAAAATCAAATTAAATTGCATTTGTCACACGCTTTGTKAACAGCAGGTGTAGACTAACTATGAAATGCTTACTTCCCAGCAATGAAGAGTGAAAAATGAATACAAATAATATCACTATGAATAAATACACAATGAGTAACGATAACTTGGCTAAAAACTGTACATGGAATACCAGTACAGAGTCAATGTGCAGGGGTATGATGTAATTGAGGTAGATATGTGCATATAGGTAGGGTAAAGTGACTAGGCAACAGGATAGATAATTAACAGTAGCAGCAGCATATGTAATGAGTCAAAATAATTAGTCCAAAAGGGGTCAATGCAGATTGTCCAGTTAGCTATTTGGTTAACTATTTAGTAGTCTTATGGCTTGGGGGTAGAAGCTGTTCAGGGTCCTGTTGGTTCCAAACTTGGTGTATCGGTACCGCTTGCCGTGTTATAGCAGAGAGAACAGTCTATGACTTTGGTGGCTGGAGTCTTTGACAAGTCCACTATGGCACCGATGATGTGGATGGAGGCGTGCTCGACCCTCCATTTTCTGTAGTCCACAATCAGCTCCTTTGTCTTGCTGACATTGAGGGAGAGGTTGTTGTCCTGGYACCACACTGCCAGGTCTGTGACATCCTCTCCATAGGTGGTCTCATTGTTGTCGGTGATCAGGCCTACCACTGTTGTKTCGTCAGCAAACTTAATGATGGTATTGGAGTCGTGCACAGCCACGAAGTCTTGGGTGAACAGGAGTACAGGAGGAGACTTAAGCATGCACCCCAGATGGGCCCGTGTTGAGGGTCAGCCACCCCCTGGTGTTGCCTACCCTCACCACCAGGGTGTGACCCATCAGGAAGTCCAGGATCCAGTTGCAGAGGGAGGTGTTCAGTCCCAGGGTCCTGAGCTTAGTGATAAGCTTAGAGGGCACTATAATGTTGAACGTTGAGCTGTAGTCAATGAACAGCATTCTCACATACAGTTGAAGTCGGAAGTTTACATACACCTTAGCCAAATACATTTCAACTCAGTTTTTCACAATTCCTGACATTTAATCCTAGTAAAAATTCCCTGTCTTAGGTCAGTTAGGATCACTCACTTTATTTTAGAATGTGAAATGTCAGAATAATAGTAGAGAGAATGATTTATTTCAGCTTTTATTTCTGTCATCACATTCCCAGTGGGTCAGAAGTTTACATACACTCAATTAGTATTTAGTAGCATTGCCTTTAAATTGTTTTAACTTGGGTCAAACGTTTCGGGTCGCCTTCCACAAGCTTCCCACAATAAGTTTGTTGAATTATGGTCCCATTCCTCCTGACAGAGCTGGTGTAACTGAGTCAGGTTTGTAGGCCTCCTTGCTCGCACACATTTTTCAGTTCTGCCCACAAATGTTCTATGGGATTGAGGTCAGGGCTTTGTGATGGCCACTCCAATACCTTGACTTTGTTGTCCTTAAGCCATTTTGCCACAACTTGGAAGTATGCTTGGGGTCATTGTCCACTTGGAAGACCCATTTGCGACCAAGCTTTAACTTCCTGACTGATGTCTTAGAATGTTTCTTCAATATATCATGATGCCATCTATTTTGTGAAGTGCACCAGTCCCTCCTGCAGCAAAGCACCCCCACACATGATGCTGCCACCCCGTGCTTCGCGGTTGGGATGGTGTTCTTCGGCTTGCAAACGTACCCCTTTTTCCTCCAAACATACACGTGGTCATTATGGCCAAACATTTTTGTTTCATAGACCAGAGGACATTTCCCAAAAAGTATGATTCTTAGTCCCCATGTGCAGTTGTCACGACTCCGACCGAAGGTGACTCCCCTTCCCGTTCGGGTGGCGCTCGGCGGTCGTCGTCACCGGCCCTACTAGCTGCCACTGACTCTTTTTCCTCCCCCTCCTTTGTGTTTATTTGTTAACCTGTGTTGAGGTGATTGTATTAGTTGGGCTTTATTAGTCAGCCAGCCCGCCCGTTTCTTTGTGCGGGATTGATCAGTTGTACCTTGGTATCGGGAGGTAGACGAACGTATTGTTTTATTTCGTTCGTAGAGTGTATTTGGACTGTTTTTTCGTCCCCGTGTATGGGGCATTTGTTTGTACCACCGTGTTTTTCGTGGGGAGTTGTTTACCGGTGTGTGCATTAAAAGCACTATATTGAACTCTCTGGTGTTTCCTGCGCCTGACTTCACACCCCCGACACCCAGAGCGTTACAGCAGTTGCAAACCGTTTGGAGCAGTGGCTTCTTTCTTGCTGAGCAGCCTTTCGGGTTATGTCGATATAGAACTCGTTTTACTGTGATATAGATACTTTTGTACCTGCTTCCTCCAGCATCTTCACAAGTCCTTTGCTGTGGTTCTGGGAGTGATTTGCCATTTCGCACCAAAGTACGTTAATCTCTAGGAGACTGAACCGCTTCTCCTTCCTGAGCGGTATGACACGGCTGCGTGTTCCCATGGTGTTTATACTTGTGTACTATGTTGTTGTACAGATGAATTGTGGTACCTTCAGGCATTTGGAAATTGCTCTTAAGGATGAACCAGACTGTTGGAGGTCTACAATGGTTTCTGAGGTCTTGGCTGATTTCTTTTGATTTTCCATGATGTCAAGCAAAGACTAACTGAGTTGGATGGTAGGCTTGAAATACATCCACAGTTACACCTTCAATTGAGCTCAAATGATGTCAATTAGCCTATCAGAAAGCTTCTAAAGCCATGACAATAATTTTTGGTTTTCCAAGCTGTTTAAGAGCACAGTCAACATAGTGTATGTAAACTTCTGACCCACTGGAATTGTGATACAGTTATGTCGATATAGAACTGCGTTTTAGTGAATAATCTGTCTGTAAACAATTGTTGGGAAAAAATTACTTGTGTCATGCACAGAAGTAGATGTCCTAGACGCGACTTGCCAACATATAGTTTTTGTAACACGGAATTTTGTGAAGTGGTTGAAAAACGAGATTAAATTTTATCCCCTTTTCTCCCCAATTTTCGTGGTATCCAATCGCTAGTAATTACTATCTTGTCTCATCGCTACAACTCCCGTACGGCTCGGGAGAGACGAAGGTCGAAAAGCCAGGCGTCCTCCGAAGCACAACCCAACAAGCCGCACTGCTTCTTAACACAGCGCGCGCTCCACCTGGAAGCCAGCGCACCAATTGTGTCGGAGGAAACACGCTGCACCCCCGCCCTCGGTTAGCGCGCACTGCGGCGATGAGACAAGGATATCCCTACGGCCAAAACCCCTCCCTACCCGGACGACGCTATGCCAATTGTGCGTCGCCCCACGGACCTCCCGGTCGCGGCCGGCTGCGACAGAGCCTGGGCGCGAACCCAGAGACTCTGGTGGCGCAGCTAGCACTGCGATGCAGTGCTCTAGACCACTGCGCCACCCGGGAGGCAAGAAAAACGAGATTTAATGACTCCAACCTAAGTGTATGTAAACTTCTGACTTCAACTGTAGGTGTTCTTCTCGTCCAGCTGGGGGAGGGCAGTGTCATCTGTGGATCTATTGAGGCTGTATGCAATTTGGAGTGGGTCCAGAGTGTCTGGGATGTTGGTGTTGATGTGAGCCATGACCAGCCTTTCAAAGTATTTCATGGCTAATGATGTGAGTGCTATGGGCAATAGACATTTAGACAGGTTACCTGGGCGTTCTTGGGCAAAGGGACTATGGTGATCTGCTTGAAACATGTAGGTATTACAGACTGGGTCAGGGAGAGTTTGAAAATGTCAGTGAAGACACCCGCCAGCTGGTAAGCACATGCTCTTAGTATGTGTCCTGGTATCCATCTGGCCCCGCGGCCTTGTGAATGTTAACCTGTTTAAAGGTCTTACATTGGCTACGGAGAGCGAGAACACACAATCGTTTGGGCCTGCTGGCGCTCTCATGCATGGTTTAGTGTTACTTGCCTCGAAACGAGCATARAAGGCATTTAGCTTGTCTGGTAGGCTCGCRTCACTGGGCAGYTTRYGGCTGGGTTTCCCTTTGTAATCCGTAATAGTTTGCAAGCCCTGCCACATCCGACGAGCGTTCAAGCTGGATGTTTGATGGCKCATTGAAGGTCGTAGCGGGATTTCTTATAAACAKCCGGATGAGTATCCTGCTTCTTGAAAGCAGTAGCTCCAACCTATAGCTCAGTGCGGATGTTGCCTGTAATCCATGGCTTTTGGTTGGGATATGTACAGTACGTGCGGTCACTGTGGGGATGACATYGTCGATGCACTTATTAATGAAGCCAGTGACTGATGTGGTAAACTCCTCAATGTTATCGGATGAATCCTGGAACATATTCCAGTCTGTGCTAGCGAAACAGTCCGTTAGCATCCGTTTCATCTGACCACTTCCGTATTGAGTGCGTCACTGTTACTTCCTGTTAGAGTTTTTGCTTGTAAGCAGGAATCATGAGGATAGAGTTATGGTCAKATTTGCCAAAGGGAGGGTGAGGGAGAGCCTTGTATGCATTTCTGTGTGTGGAGTAAATGTGATCAAGTTTTGTTTCATCTAGTTGCACAGGTGACATACCGGTAAAAATGAGGTAAAATGGATTTAAATGTTCCTTCATTAAAATCACCAGCCCTACAATATCAATGGACATACAATTGAATGTGTGTACATTCTTCCTCCCAGATCTTCCAGGAGATAGGTGCGGTGCAGAGCCTGAAAAGGATTGTCATGTACTCCAGCAACGGGACGGCCTGTGCCTTGGCCAAGCGGGCACTGGGGATGATGGGGGAGGAGGTGCCGCGACGTATCCTCTCCTCTGTGCCCAACTGGAAGGGTGGTGAGGTGCAGAGATGGCTCCAAGTGATTGGATTCAGCTCTTATACTGAGCGCTTCCAGGTGTGTGTTTCTGTGTCTCAGTGTGTGTGTGTGAGAGAGAAAGATAGATAGAGATAGCGATAGCAAAAGACAAGGTTTGAACAATAAACAATGAGAATGCTCTTCTATAGTCCTTGTAAAGATGGTGACAAAATAAGGTGAATGTTTGGTTTCATATCTATTAGATATGGATAGCTACAGGTAACTACCAAAATAATAGAAATACTTGAGTAAATGAAGGACACTAAGTACATTGAAAGCAGGCGCTTTCACGCAGATGTGGTTCCTGAGTTAATTAAGCAATTAACATAACATCATGCTTAGGGACATGTATAAAAATTATGGGCAGGCCAGTATTTTGGCCATTATTTTGTCAACCATGACTATGCCCCCATACGATGACAATGCCCCCATCCATAGGGCACGAGTGGTCACTGAATGGTTTGATGAGCATGAAAACAATGTAAACCATATGCCGTGGCCATCTTAGTCACCAGATCTCAACCCAATTAAACACTTATGGGAGATTCTGGAGACAGCGTTTTCCACCACCATCAGCAAAGCATCCCTCCAATAGAGTTCCAGACACTTGTAGAATCTATGCCAAGTCGCATTAAAGCTGTTCTGGCTTGTGGTGGCCCAACAACCTATTAAGACATTTTATGTTGGTGTTTCCTTTGTTTTGGCAGTTACCTGTATTTCTCCTTAGCCTCTTACTATCACGTTCTGACCTTAGTTCCTTTGTTTTGTCTTTTGTTTTAGTATGGTCAGGGCGTGAGTTGGGTGGGTTGTCTATGTTAGTTTTTCTATGATTTTCTATTTCTGTGTTTGGCCTGATAAGGTTCTCAATCAGAGGCAGCTGTTTATCGTTGTCCCTGATTGGGAACCATATTTAGGTAGCCTGTTTTCTGTTGGGTTTTGTGGGTGGTTATTTTCAGTCTTTGTGTGTCTGCACCAGACAGAGCTGTTTTYGGTTGTTTCTTTGTTGTTTTGTTATTCAGTGTTCAGGTTTGATTATTATTAAATATCATGAACACTTACCACGCTGCACCTTGGTCCTCACCTTCTTCCACCGACGATAGCCGTTACACTTACTCACTAAATTAACTCAGTCTTTCTCTCTACTCTCTCTGCCTATCCTTCAGGAGCTGCAGGTGGATGGTGACCTACTGCTGAACATCACAGACCAGGAGCTGAGCACTGACCTGGGCATGACCGCAGGACTCACTCGCAAGAGGTTAGTTCAGTCATCTGTCAAGCTTATAAAAAGTCTGTTACACCAGTCAACATCAGTGAAATTGAGCATTGAAATAAAAATCCCCACCTCACCCTGCCCACTCCATTTTGTTTTGTCTTCTAGGTTCCTCCGTGACCTGCGCGTGCTGAAGACCTACGCCAACTACTCGACCTGTGACCCCAACAACATGGCTGACTGGCTGGGCGAGGTGAACCCACGCTTCCGCCAGTACACCTACGGCCTGGTGCAGTCTGGCGTGGACCGCAAGAACGTCCTCCACCTCACCGACCAGCAGCTCCAGTCAGACTGTTACATAGGTGGGTTGTGAGCCAAAAGCCACATTTACGTTCCCTGCAAGACAATGGAGAATAAAGTATTCCTTTTCTCCTAGAGAACGGCATCCATCGCGCCAAGATCCTGGCAGCCGCCCGTAGGCCGATTAAGCCGTGTCTGACCGATGCCCAGCCCCCTGGACCGGACGTGTTTATTAGCTACCGCAGGACTACCGGTTCCCAGCTCGCCAGGTCTGCAGAGAGGGAGAGGAAGAGGGAGAGTCATGGATAGGGCGAGGAATAATAGTCAGGAGAGAGGAAAAGCTAGGGAGCTTTGGAACAACATTATCAGGTTTGTCAGGATTATCTGGAGGCTAAGATCTATAGATCGTCAATTGTTACTCCCCCCCCCCCCCCCCCCCCGTCTGTTGAAGGTCCACCTGCAGGTCAGAGGTTTCAGTGTGTTCATTGATGTGGAGAAGCTGGAAGCAGGGAAGTTTGAGGACAAGCTGATCCAGAGCGTCCAGCGGGCACGGAACTTCATCCTGGTGCTGTCTGCCAACGCCCTCGACAAGTGCATGGGTGACACTGGCATGAAGGACTGGGTACACAAGGTAAGACATAGATGGATCTATACATAGATAGGTTCTGCATACATAACAATATACACTGAGTATACAAAACATTACTTTTTCCATGACATAGACTGACCAGGTGAATCCAGGTGAACACTATGATCCGTTATTGATGTCACTTGTTAAATCCACTTCAACCAGTGTAGATGAAGAGGAGGAGACAGGATAAAGAAGGATTTTTAAGCCTCGAGACATGGATTGTGTATGTGTGCCATTCAGAGGGTGAATGGGCAAGACCAAATGTTTAAGTGCTTTTGAATGGGGTAAGCAATGCGCACCGGTTTGTGTCAACAACTGAAACACTGCTGGGTTTTTCACTATCAACAGTTTCCTGTTCCCTACCCAAAGGACATCCAGCCAACTTGACACAACTGTGGGAATTATTGGAGTCAACATGGGGCAGCATCCCTGTGGAACGGTTTCAACACCTTGTATAGTCCATGCTCCGACGAACATCAACAAGGGATCATAGCTTTCACGTGGATTCACCTGGTCAGTCTGTCATGGAACGAGCAGGTGTTCATAATGTTTTGTTCGTTCAGTGTAGATCCAATAGTATCTAGATGGAATTCCATTTTTTTCTATGTGTATAATCCTGTCACTCTAGCCTTYACATGTCTAGATGTTCCATCTATATGTTGGTGATATACAATATTAGACATAGAGAGGTCCCCTGCATCAGTGGCGTCATTTCAGCTGAACTTAGGGAATGGCAACGTTGAAGCTCCAAGGAATTTATATAAAGTTGAAGCTCATGTACTCCATTGCTACACGCTAAAAACAAACTGCAAAAACAAGCAAAATTGACTGGACATTATCACCTTGCTGCTATAGCTTCATTCACCTTAGTCAATAAAAGACTTAACATTCTACAATCACGTCATACAGAAATTAGCTGCTACTGTACCCACTAGTTCAGCACCGGTATTAAACTCAAGTTTAGTTTCATATCAAGTCAAACAGTAATTACCTAGCCATCTACAACCATCTTCCACCTCTGCACTGTTTTGAAAGAAAAGTTGCACTGTTCACTGCAGCTGCGTTGATGTGCTCTCTCAAAGGCATCCAGCCGGACAAACACCCTTCTCGCACGCTCAAAGGCGTGTGCATGGTCCTAAAGCCAGYCCGCTAATAATGCATTTGCCTTGGAATGATTTTAGTAGCCTATTTTAAATTGTTGGTGGCGACTGCCATACTCTACCATACCCTATTGACGCCCCTGCACTGCATACAGAACAATGTTACAGTTGAGAGATTATTTTCCCCATATACCCCTGCCCCTTACATGTCTAGACTGCGTAGACACTGTGTCTGTCTGTGATTTAATGTACCTCTCGTAAATCCTGCAGGAGATAGTCACAGCTCTCGCTGGGAAGAAGAACATCGTCCCTGTCACTGATAACTTCATGTGGCCTGACCCAAACTCTCTGCCTGAGGACATGAAAACCATCCTCAACTTCAACGGCATCAAGTGAGTCAGACAGAGACGGCAGACTGTTTGAGAGAGATGAGCAGTTTGAACACTTATCCAAAGTGCACTTCGCTGGAGTTTCTTACATTTTCTTTCCCCCTATCTCTGTCTCTGTCTCCCTCTCTTTCTCTTTCTTTCTTTCTTTCTCTCYATCTTTTTCTATCACTCAACCTCTCTCTTTATCTCKCCCTCTTTCTCCCTTCCTCTTTCTCTTTCCCTTTCTCCCTCTTTCTCTCCCCCCTCCCTTTCTCTCTCGATACAGGTGGTCCCATGAGTACCAAGAGGCCACCATTGAGAAGATTCTGCGATTTCTCAAAGGCAACCCCAGCCAAGACCAGACAGACTGTCCCAAGACAGACTGCCCTAAGAAGAAGAAACAAAGGCCCTTGAGTGGTGCTCTGGTCTGTGATGATGTAAAATTGTGACCATTAGTGATCAGTAATCAATAATGTCGAACAGAGCATGCTCTGCGCTCTGGTTAGTCAGCTCTGCCCGTTTGCATGTGAAAACACGTTTAATAGTCTGTATTTAAATCATATGTTTYTCAGCACTTGTAAATACCATGTAGTGCTCTCCAAAACTGCAGTGCCACTGTCATAAGCTGTTATTAGCATGGTCAGGTATATTGTTTGTCTCTCAGGAAATAACCAGTCTTAAAAGTCAGCCGTTGATGGCATCATGCATTACACGTAATACAAATGTGGAGTATCTCTGTTTCCTCTCCATAGCACTGCTCTCTCATTGTTATAAATACGCCCATATTTTCAAAGAAAAGACAACATTCTGGTTTATAGTAGCCTGAGTACCAGCCTGTTTGTGCTATCATTCCAACTCCTTGACATGTTAGGGTTGGAGTTGGCAAGAGTACAAACAGATCTGGGACCAGGCTTTTAGTAATGTTCCTGTGTAAAGTACATAGTGTATGCGAAATACTGTATCTTTTTTTTTCTTCTCATGGTGCTTAAATGGAATCCTGCAAGCTCATTGGTGGTCGACTATTGCATTGATTTGATGTGTCTACGATTGTGTAACCTGGGTGCTGGCAAACACCCTAATCCAACAGAGATGACCTCTTACCGATACAGATCGAGTCTGGTCCCAGATCTGTTTATGTGCTGTTTTGCCAACTCCTATGGTCACTGTCGTGACAAGGACCATACGAGATGTCAAAACAACACAAACAGATCTGGGACCAGGTGTAACGACGTTCGTCTGAGGAAGAAGGAGAGGACCAAGGTGCAACGTTGTACATGTTCATTACTTTTTTTAAAAACTTTTTTATTTTATCCCCTTTTTCTCCCCAATTTTGTGGTATCCAATTGTTAGTAATTACTATCTTGTCTCATCGCTACGACTCCCGTACAGGCTCGGGAGAGACGAAGGTCGAAAGCCATGCGTCCTCCGAAACACAACCCAACCAAGCCGCACTGCTTCTTAACACAGCGCGCATCCAACCCGGAAGCCAGCCGCACCAATGTGTCGGAGGAAACACCGTGCACCTGGCAACCTTGGTTAGTGGTCATTTAACACTTACGCCCGGCCCGCCACAGGAGTCGCTGGTGCGCGATGAGACAAAGATACCCTACCGGCCAAACCCTCCCTAACCCGGGCGACGCTAGGCCAATTGTGCGTCGCCCCACGGACCTCCCGCGGTCGCGGCCGGCTGCGCACAGAGCCTGCGCGAACCCAGAGTCTCTGGTGGCACAGCTAGCGCTGCATGCAGTGCCTAGACCACTGCGTTCTTCTCCACAGAGGCCCTATGTTCTTGATGCACCTTTTTATGCATCGTGCACTTAGACAAAAATACAATCGAACACCAACCAACTACAGATCCAAGTGTCACGACAAAAACACTTACACAAGAACAAGTGGAAACAAAAACCCTGATAACAACCCTGCACACACACACACAGTTACGCACAACAAAAAGTACACACACACCCTGTCTATCTGTAGAAAATGTCAACAGCATTGCCTCAAGGCTTAGGTAGTTTTTCTCCAGAAACCCTGTCTGTCTCTAAAGCCATGTTCACACCTTCATCAAATCCAGGTAACAGAAACAAACCATAAACCCCAGTGTAAATACAACTGTAGAAACTGACTGTCCAAACAAGCAAGATAACCAAGTTGAACCAAATTGCAGATGTGCTGTGTTTCTGAAGCAGTCATTTGCTGACATAAGCTACCTACGCTACGATACAGACCATCAAGTGAAGCGAAGTTAGTTGTGCAAGTGGTTGTAGCCTGATTGGTGTGGTGCTCCTTGCTTCGAACATAATTCACTCAGAAGTAGCCCTACCCTAATGTAACAAGATTATCTAATGGCCCTGCTCTTATGGCACGTCCTATATCCTTGGCTATTGGAATATTCACTCTCATCAAACTACGTCCAATATAGTGGAACATGCACATTCAGTTTCTCGCACTGAAACGAGATGTCAGAGATATCCCTTACACCTATTAATGTCACACCTGATCTGTTTCACCTTCTCCCTATCGATACTACATAGAATAGTTCGTGCCACCACCACCCATCTTCACGAGACTCGAGCTTAGTATATATTCCCCAGTAGTAAATTCATATCCCTTGTTCCTGTCTCTCTGTTCCCCACGTCTCCAGACTGACTGCCCTGACCCAACTCCCATATATCCAAGCCTACCTAGCAGGTAATCTATAAAATATCAGCCGTTTTTCCTGCGTTTGCCATTCTTTTCCCCTTTTAATAGTCCTCGTCTGAGAGTCCCGCCGTCTGCCCTACCTCCCCCTCTGCCCACACCTCCAACAAAGGTCCGCCTGGCACGTGACACACATTCTGCCTGACCTACCTCGAAGCCTGCCCCTGGCGCCGACTCTGTACCTTCCTGGACTCTGATCTGGTATGACCCCGTCCCCTATTGAAAAACCGTCCACGACCATTTCTTGCTGTTCACAACTTTGGTCCCCTATAGTTAAAACATAAAACTTAATCTCACAAACACATACATCCGGCCAACCGGTGTTCTTGCATGTGGGTCTCGCTAGTGCACATGATATACGAACTGGCCATGACAGACCCAGCAGACTTGGACCAGGCTCCACCAAACGCTGCTCTCCTACAGGGAGCCACTAGTGGTATGAGAACATCAGGACGAATTTGCGCTACCCAGGCCATTTTGGAAGGGCTCAGTTCCTTACACTTCTTAAGGCTAAGGGCAGTTTTCGGCAATAATTGGATTATTGAGGTGCCCAAATTAAACTGCTGTACTCAGGCCCAGAAGCTAGGGATGTGCATTAAAATGGTGTATTGGTAGAAAACACTCTAAAGTTTCCAAAAACTGTTAAAAATGTCTGTGAGTATTACAGAACTGATATGCACGGCAAAAACCCAAAGGACAATCCATCCAGAATTTTAAGTTTTCAGCTCACCTCTGATTCACAATGG
>NC_036841.1:4713335-4719510 GCF_002910315.2 Salvelinus sp. IW2-2015 | reverse complement strand
TGCCCACCCCAACTCACGCCCTGACCAACCAAAATAGAGACATAAAAACGATCTCTAAGGGCAGGGCGTGACACCAGGATAGAAGAGGTCTACAATAACTATACTCATTATACACTTACACTCATCTGCCCAACGACAATCAGGGGTTCACAAAGAACTCTCTCTCTCAACCAAACTTGAGGCAATGAAAAATACCATTATCAATGTATCTTGCTCATGTGAAAACGGATAGACACTCTCTCTCACTGTTCACAAAGATACAATCAGTTTACAAAAACAATATCTACACTACCACCTAAGGCTGAAGCTACTCCATGAAAACACTTCCATCACCTGCCTGTCAGAAAGTGTTGTAGTATACAGTCACAACATGCTGCGTTACTTTGTTCGGCTGAACTGATGTAACTGCAATGCTGATTTGTGGTTTGATTCCTTCCTCACGCCAAAAGAGATTCTGTAATTGATTTGGCTGCTTGACAGTCAGCCTTAGTTTACTGGCTTGTATCTATTGGATAGAAACAATTCAGTAGATAAATGATATCACATTGAGGGCAGCGCTAAATACTGTATGCATGGCTCACATTGAGGATCCTTTTTAGACCAGCATGCACCACCCCTGTCTAAATCATTTGAAGTCTATACTATTATCTGTGACATGATCAGAAAAACATCTAACAAAACAATCATGCAGTTTCTGATTATCAGTTTAGATATTACCAACCAAGTGTTGCAAAATGAGCACAGAAGTGATAAAATCACCAGGTTATTGTATTTATAATTCAATGAAGTGGAATGCTAACACTTTACTTTAAACATGGRATTATTAGGTTATTAGTGACGTGTTTGTTTTGTAGATTCATATCTGTTAGTGATGTACAGTAGATACTTATGTAYCCACACAGTACTACATGGTGTGGGAAAAAGGAAAACAAAAAATGTCACCTCAGTCCCAAGCTACAGTATTTGCTCTCAGCACTGCTAGCTATATCTTGACACTGTTTTGATGGCTCTTCTGGGCGATTTCCCCTGTTGCCTTAATATATGTGTTGCTCTTAATACAGGTATGTTGATTAAATACTGTATACATAGGCATGTTCTTGTTTACTTTCTTTATTCAAGATTTAGGCATTGTTGTCATTTTACAATATAGTGACGCAATAAAAACAACTAACCTCAGGATACAGTAAATCTGTGAATCTTTCTGTGCATTAAAATACAGTGCAACACTGTACTTGAAATGGATTCTTATGAAGCGTTATATTGCCTTATTATTATTATTATTATTAACATATTCATAGCAGCTAATAGATTCAATGGTATTATGAAACGGTATACTAAAACAGTAAGTCATGAGGCAGAAGGCCCCTAGTTGTGAAACACTCATCATATACCATGACCYTTTGTGGCTTGCTTTATTGTAGAGTTTCATATGTTCCACTTCTGCATCTACAAGGTGCTATAAATGTTTTATAAGGCAATAACATTTCATAAGAAGCCAGTTAAATGTTATCAAATATATAATTGGCTTTCCACATCAGCATCTACAAGATGCTATAAATGTTTTATGAGGCAATAATATTTCATAAGAAGCCACTTAACTTTAAGTGTCAAATATATMATTGGCATGATTCAATCATTCATTCATTCCATTTTCTAAAGATGATAAATATCATTCACAGTATTTAAAAATCAGTAATACTGTACGGTGCAGACAATAAAATCAATTCACAATACTGAGCAGAAACTCTTATCCAAAGCAACTTCCAGTCAGTGCATTGAACACACRTGCTTCTACACCTGCATTGCTTGCTGTTTGGGGTTTTAGGCTGGGTTTCTGTACAGCACTTCGAGATATTAGCTGATGTACGAAGGGCTATATAAAATAAACTTGATTTGATTTGATGATTGGTTACATGATTTCAGAAGACAGAAAGCCAGTAGGCCTATCACAGGCCTTACTTCTCCCTAACAGTAAATCAAAATATATCATCACAAATACTGAGTGACAGTAATGCTTCAACTCTCCCCCTGGCCGCAACCCCTCAGCTTCTGTTGCATCCTTTTAAATGTGTTATAAGAGATCTGGTTGCCCCCTGTGCTACTGAGGGTTGAACCCAGGACAGTGTGTGTGGTCGTGTATGTGAGCTAGCTGTGGCCTTGTGCTGGGGTTATCATGTGTTGCTATGTGAGAACACTTTAGGGAGCAGGGAGTTTAGACTAGGCCATCTATTGGCACACACACACACACACACACACACACACACACACACACACACACACACACACACACACACACACACACACACACACACACACACACACACACACACACACAGAGAGACTTGCCGATCATTGCATAGTATGGAGGGGTGACAGGGTTGCTGTGTTAGGGCACTTAAGGGGTTAGACTGAGCTATCTGTTGAATGGAGGGATGACAGTAAACTGTAAGCAGTGTAACTCAGTACTCCCTGACTGCTGTTAGAAACGGATGGGTCTCGTTTTGTTCAGAGATACTAATGGTTGAGTCTGGACAAGTTGGGCTAAAGTCGATCTATCTGCTGCTCGCATGCTATGGTGACATTGAGATGCACTGTTATTGAATTTCATATTTTCTGAGTCATGTATTTTCTGCATGCCCTTGGATAGTTTGATATAGTACTGTGGGTATTATTTGACCACAATTGTATGTCAGCTCACATTAGGTTTTCAGTTTAAAATACAACAGGGAACTCAGACCTCTTTCTCTTCTAGTATCAGATGACGTAGTGCACAGTGATGTCTGACATGGGGGGTTGGCTGGTGGTTCCAGCTTTTTGGTCTTGGTCTTTTGGTGTTGAAGCCACGGAATCCAAACTCTGTTTGGTCGAATGACAGTCAGCTACCTCTCCAGCACACTGGTAAAAAGATCTATGTAGGGCAGCAGAGGCTGTGGCCTTCCAGGCTCAAGCTGTGATGTTAGGAAGTTTATCTACTACCCGTCTGTCTGTCAGTGTCAGGATGTTGCAGAGTCCTCTCTTCTGTCTGTCCTCTGATCCCGACACTCAACTATCCTAAACACACAACAACATGCATGAATCACAAGGTATTTATGGCCTCAGTGTTTTAAATGAGGAYAACTGAAATTGGAATTTCAGGTAAGGAAGGACTTACCCAATGATCCCTGTGGGGATGAGGAGGAGGAGGGCTCCGAACAGGAAGGGGAATCCCTTCATGATGTGCAGGGTGGCTGGGTAGAGAGAGTTAAAGAGGCTGCTGGCCACCAAGGAACACAGCCCCTCCACACAGGCCACCGACGCAAACAACGCACCTGAAACACACACAGGACAGGAAATAGCACGTAGCACTTAAAGCATATTCTTATGAAGTGTTATGCTACCTTATGAACATTTACAGCACCTTATAGATGTAGTCATAGAGCACTATGAAACTGTATACATGAGAGGCCGTGACATATTGTGAATATATCCCAGCTAAGGGCCTTCTTTTAAAAGCGCTCTCTCACCTTGTTCTTCAGGCCCCACCAGCTTGGACAGCTTGGCCCTGAGGACTGGAGTGGCTGCCATGTAGAGGAAGCACAGCCCATAGCCTGTTAGAGAAGGGGAGTAGACACACATTTACCTGTTAAAGGTGGAAGTTGGAAGTTTACTTGGGGAATGGACACACAACAATGATGAAGGGGATTTTCCATGTATAATCTATCACCATCACTAGAAGGCAGTGAATAAGCAGTGAGTTTTGTGACCTCTACCCAGCTGTGTGATCTCTGTGGAAGAAACCAGACAGGAGGAGAGAGAAAACAGAAGTCCTCCAGGGCAGGTTAATTGATCTAGTACTCTGGGAGACAGGTGTCTTACTGTGTGCAACTAGAGCGTTTCTCCCTGTGCACTGTTCTCCAGACACCATCGGGTAATACTGCTGACTTATACTGTTGCTAGCTGAGCCAAGAGCACATGTTCACTAAGACTAATAATAAACTGTGAAAAAGGTCAACACATCTAGTAAACTCTAAACTGATTGTAATCTGGTTGTAATGATGTAATTTTAACTCGTTTTGTTTTCTGGGATAGCCTCTCACCTGTGAACATGAGTTCAGTAGTGTTGGCCAGTGAGATGACCACCAGGCCGGTCATGTTTGAGGCCAGTCCCACCAGAGACACCCAGGAGTCCTCTAGGCATCGCTGCATGGTCCTCAACCCCAGAAAGCTGCTGAGGTAGGCCAGGTTCTGGGCTGCAGACCCCCAGCCGATCAGCCCTGGGCCCCAGCACAGCGGAGAGCTCAGCTCATATAGAACATACAGCTCGCGGCTGCCAAAGTGGACCGTCACCACCAGGAAGAAGCAGAAGATGTAGAGCCACAGTTTGTACCTCCTCCATTTTGTGTAACTGCCGACCTCGGTGGGGTCGCCTAGTGCAGAGTAGAGGCGGTAGACGGCRCGGTGGTGACGGGTGGTAAAGAGTTTGGCACTGGGGTCAGGGGTGACGGACTCGGGGACAAACAGGTAGGCATAGAGGGCAGCAGCCAGGTTAGTGGCCAGCACCAGCCAGAATGGGTTAATGTACCTGRGGAGGAAAAGAAAGGGTGGGGAATTTGGTTATTTCAGTATGGATCAAGTCCCCATGAGAGGTATAAGTGTTATCCAGTTAAGAGGCTTACAAACATACTGTAATCAAAAAATGAATTGAAGAAGAATATGAGAGTGATATGTTTTTCATCCACAGATAGCTAGCTACCTTGGGCCATCTTAACATGATATATCCTACCCTTGTGCCCGCCGCCACTGCCCCCCTATGATACTGGCCAGCATGCCAGCCAGTCCCAGACAGGCCTCCAGCACTGCCACCCTGAACGTCCGGGAGCCCCTGTCGCTGGTGTCAGCCACATAGGCAAAGCAGCCTGCCAGGATGGTGTTGAAGTCGCCTGAGAGTAAGGATGAGTTTGTTGATTAATCGATAAGTCGGTCAAGGATGCCCACATTGATCAAAAAAAGTGTTTTAAAAAAGTGGATTAATTGGCCCGTGCAACTAATTGATTCTGAAAAACTTGAGTTGGACATGATGTATTATCTGGTTATATCTTAGTAAAGATCTTCCTGAAGCTAACATAATGGTGTCCCATCTTCTTATCAATACAGGACATATCCCTACCTGAGAGGCCCGAGAGCAGCCTGCCCAGGAGGAACCAGGCCACGGGCAGCTTGAGGTACATGACCAGCAGGTAGACTCCAGCCTGCAGGGCCAGACCCAGGCTGGGCAGGATGAGCACGAGCCGCCGGCCCCCCTGGTCACTCCAGGAGCCAAGCAGAGTCACCACAAACAGCCCCACTGCAAATCCTCCCAAGTTGATGTACAGGTTCCAGTGGGCTGTCAGGGTCTCTACCTCCTGATGAATGATGAGAGGATATGGTTTGAGTTATGATGAAAGCAAACAGTTCACTGTCATGGTGTTATCTGCATGCCAACCTAAAACTCCAGTACCTGGTGTCCCAAGAGGAGTTCAAAGGACAAATAGATKAACTGGTTGTTGAGACATGTAGTTGTTTCTAGTTGTCACCTGATGTCACTAGTTGGCGTTGCAGTATGTAAGGAAGGATTCTGTCTTACATTAAGTATTTTGATACTTATTTATTGGCCGTCGTTTGATGTATTGCACTCTATTTTTTTTATTTTTTTTACTTGTGTCATGTACATGTCCTTTACTGACGTGCTGCTTTTAATATTGATGTGTATCAAATCAAATCAAATTTGTCACATGCACCGAATACAACAGGTGTAGACCTTACAGTGAAATGCTTACTTACAAGCCCCTAACCAACAATGCAGTTCAAGAAATAGATATTTACTAAATAAAATATTTACTAAATAAACTAAAGTTTTAAAAAATCGAATCAATCAAAAAGTAACACAAGAAATGTACATAATTTGCCATAACTGTCATGTTTGCGCATATCTCTCCTATGTACAAATCTTATGGTAGTCATTTTACTTAAGGCCCTTGGAAATTACCTGCATATCTGTTGTAATAAAAAAAATCTAATGCAATATATCGATATACAAATCAAATTGTGTTTGTTTGTGGAAAGTGATTTACATTTGTGGATTGTGATTTACATTTGTGGATTGTGATTTACATTTGTGGATTGTGATTTACATTTGTGGATAGTGATTTACATTTGT
>NC_036841.1:4709795-4713310 GCF_002910315.2 Salvelinus sp. IW2-2015 | reverse complement strand
GGATCTGTGATTTACCTTTGTGGATTGTGGATTTACATTTGGATTGCGTGAATTTACAATTTGTGGATTGGTGATTACATTTGTATGGATCATTTGCCAGCAGCACCTACCCACCCTGATACCACTGCTGGCTTGCCTTCTGAAGCTAAGCAGGGGTTGGTTGTGGTCAGGCCCTGGATGGGAAAGACGAGATGCTGCTGAAAGTGGTGTTGGAGGGCCAGTAGGAGGCACTCTTTCCTCTGGTCTAAACAAAGATCCATAATGGCCCCAGGGCAGTGATTGGGGACACGTGCTCTGTCGTATGGGGTGCCGTCTTTCGGATGGGACAGTATAACGGGTGTCCCTGACTCTTCTGAGGTCATTAAGATCCCATGGCACTTATCGTAAAGAGTAGGGGTTGTTAACCCCGGTTCCTGGCTAAATTCCCAATCTTGGCCCTCCACCATCCACGGTCACCTATATAATCCCAAGTTTTACAATTGCTCATTCAATCCCCCCGTCTCCCCTGTAAAACTATTCCCCAGTCGTTGCTGCAAAGAGAACGTGTTCTCACAACTTACCTGGTAAAAATAACAGATAAATAAATAAAAAATTTGTGGCATTGTAGTTGGATTGGTGATTGTACATTTGTGTTGGATTTACATTTGTGGATTGGTGATTTACATTTGTGGATTGGTGATTTACATTTGTGGATTGGTACTTATTTGTACAGATCATGAATACACGAACAACAAAGACATCGCTGTGTGTCACAATACATTTGGCATGATATTGATCCCCATACAGGTCTCTCTTAAAAATAGATTTTTATCTCAGCTAGACTAACTTGGTTGAATAAAGGTTAACATTTATCATAATATGAATCATTAAGATGTTAAACGTGAAGTAGATTATATTTGATGTTATTCACACCAATTAAACAATTATTAATCATCATTCAAGACCTTTATTCGCTAAACCAGCCGTGTTAGTGCTAGGCTGGAATAAAAGCGTGCCACATAAGACAGGAGTGATAGTCCCCACCTTTTGAAGTGGGTCTGGGGACCCAGAAGTGTTGGCACATCCTCCTCCTTTGTCCGTTGTAACCTACGTCCTTCACTGATGCGGTCCCATAGGTACTGGTAGACAGCGGCCACGAAGAGACAGCGAGAACATGATAAGAACAAAACGGTTCAACAGAAACCGAAAGCCGGGCAAGCGAACGGCGGCCTCGTCTATAAGCAAATGTGTCCCTTATTCTCAACCTCCTCGTTATTACAAAACTGTGTCATTTATCGGTATGTCGTCGTCTACAGACGATTAGAGTAATGCTTCGGGAAGAATTGCCTCTGGTGTCCGGATCTTCCATTGCCAGTTTGTAGGAACTAAAAAAAGATTCAGACCCCAACTAAGAGTTGTTCGGTTCCTTTGTTATTATAGGACTCGTCTTCGCAAGACTGAATAGTTTGCGGACAAAATCTCAAATAATTCCACTTGTTTCTGATCAGAAACAAAGACAAAACGTACTTTAAACTGTAAAGTAAACCTCTAGGAGTTTACACTAGTCTGTTCCGACAATGGTCTCGAGATTGCCCCATCTGGGACGAAGCTTCGGAACGCACCTCGAGCTTTCCTGTGCTCTCCCATTTTCAGGACAAATCACGGTGTAAGTCCACATAAGATTTCCACTTTAAAATGTACTGAATGTCAAACAAAAAACAATGATTCGGCATAAGTTATATACAAACGACACACCTCTATGCACAAATGAACTACTTTTGAACAATTTTCTCCGGATATTTACAAAAACACATAGACTTTTTAATTTTTTAACTTTATTTAACTAGGCAAGTCAGTTTGAGATCACATCTTATTTACAATGACGGCCTAGGAAACAACGTGCAGATTGGTGTTGTGCTGTTGGTGCTGTCATTTACATTTGTGGATTGTGATTTACATTTGTGGATTGTGATTTACATTTGTGGATTGTGATTTACATTTGTGGATAGTGATTTACATTTGTGGAAAGGGATTTACATTTGTGGATTGTGATTTACATTTGTGGATTGTGATTTACATTTGTGGATTGGTGATTTACATTTGTGGATTGTGATTTACATTTGTGGATTGGTGATTTACATTTGTGGATTGGTGATTTACATTTGTGGATTGGTACTTATTTGTACAGATCATGATACACGAACACAAAAGACATGCTGTGTGTTCACAATACATTTGGCATGATATTGATCCCATACAGGTCTCTCTTAAAAAATAGATTTTTATCTCAGCTAGACTAACTTGGTTGAATAAAGGTTAACATTTATCATAATGATCATTAAGATGTTAAACGTGAAGTTAGATTATTATTTGATGTTATTCAACCAATTAAACAATTATTTAATCATCATTCAAGACCTTTATTTGCTAAACCAGCCGTGTTAGTGCTAGGCTGGAATAAAAGCGTGCACACAAGAACAGGAGTGATAGTCCCCCACCTTTTGAAGTGGGTCTGGGGACCCAGAAGTGTTGGCACATCCTCCTCCTTTTGTTCCGTTGTAACCTACGTCTTCACTGATGCGGTCCCATAGGTACTGCGTAGACAGCGGCCACTGAAGAGACAGCGAGAACATCGATAAGAACAACACGGGTTCAACAGAAACCGAAAGCGGGCAAGCGAACGGCGGCCGTCTATAGCAAATGTGTCCCTTATTCTCAACCTCCTCGTTATTACAAAATGTGTCATTTATCGGTATGTCGTCGTCTACAGACGATAGAGTATCTTCGGGAAGAATTGCTCTGGTGTCCGGATCTTCCATTGCCAGTTTGTAGGATACTAAAAAAAGATTCAGACCCCAACTAAGATTTTCGGTTCCTTTGTTATTATAGACTCGTCTTCGCAAGACTGAATAGYTTGCGGACAAAATCTTCAAATAATTCACTTGTTCTGATCAGAAACAAAGACAAAACGTACTTTAAACTGTAAGTAAAACCTCTAGGAGTTATTACACTAGTCTTGTCCGCATAATGGTCTCGAGATTGCCCCATCTGGACGAAGCTTCGAACTGCACCTCGAGCTTCTGTTGCTCTCCCATTTCAGGACAATTCCACGGTGTAAGTCACATAGATTTCACTTTAAAATGTACTGAATGTCAAACAAAAAACAATGATTGCAAAGTTAAACAAACCACACACCTCTATGCACAATGACTACTTTTAACAATTTTCTCCGAATATTTTACAAAAACACATAGACTTTTTAAAATTTTTTAACCTTTATTTAACTAGGCAAGTCAGTTGAGATCACATTCTTATTTACAATGACGGCCTAGGAACAGTGCAGATGGTTTGTGCTGTTGGTGCTGTCAGAGATTTTTAGAACCAACCCAAGATAGAACACAGCCTGACGTTTCCAATGGGAGCAAATTAATCATAGCAGGCAGAACAAGCAGGGKGGTGGGCAGAGCCAAACACGAGCAAGTGAGAGCCTATTGGTGCATTCTAGCATGTATTTGCATATTTCAGTTAAGGAACGC
>NC_036841.1:4696913-4709770 GCF_002910315.2 Salvelinus sp. IW2-2015 | reverse complement strand
CCTACTCTGTGAAGCGCGGCGTATGCAGTAATCCAATTCGCCTTTGCACTCCTTCTAAACAACACATTTTTGGGAAACTTTTGGCAAGGGTAAAGTCTACAAAACTTAGTCCACTCGTGTCGTAACATATTCTAGTTTTGGAAACAGAAAAATGTATTGAGATCAAATGTTTCATCGATGAGGACATTTGTCGCCCCAAAATCCACTCCCTCCATCTTCTCCCACTTCCGGCCACTGGTCTTTCAATTCAATTCATTCAATTCAATGACTTTATTGACTGGGCAAGTTCATTATTACTTAATTGTCAAAGTATACATATCGAAAAATAAAAATAAAATATATATGTATATATATATACAAATAATTATATATTATATATAAATAAATGGTGGAACCAACAGTAATAATAATAGTAGTAGTGGACATGGGTTACCATTAACAGCAACTACAACAACAATATTAATCAGAACAACAATACATTAAATCAATGGTAGATACCAGTGTCAACATGACTTGAGAAGACATATGACCTGGTATGAAGAAAAACAAAACTAAGCTAAATGGGAAATATTTCAACATTACTTTGCATTTTTCACTGGCTGTCCCTCAGGTTGTGGCAGGAGGACACATATTTGGCTGCCAAAACTGCACTTTTGGCTTTTCACCCAATAAATATTTGATTTTTTCTTCATCTTTTATAGTTTCAAATTCTTTGTATTGAGTTATAATTTTGGGAAAGAAATATGCTCTTAGGTCTGAGTATTTGTACAGTGTAGTAGGAAATGCACCTCTGTCTCTACCTCTCCCCTGGAGAGAGTGAGCACAGCCTGTCCCTCTTGGGCAGCAGGTTTGTCTGTGACGACCGGTCTCTATAGCCAGACTGTGCTCACTGAGTCTGTACCTAGTCAATGTTTTCCTCAGTTTTCTATCAGTCACAGTGGTCAGATAGTCTGCCACCATGTACTGTCTGTTTAGAGCCAATAGCATTGGAAGTTTACTTAGATTTTTTGTGGTGTCTTTCCAATAGGTTATATATTTTTCTTTTTGTTTTGTGAGATTTGGTTGGGCCAGATTTTTCTGAGGCTGTCCCGAGGCTCTATGGGGTTGGTTGTTGGGTGAGTGAACTGAGCCTCAGACACTAGCTGGCTGAGGGGACTTCTTCTCTGGTTTCATTCTTGACATTGTAGAGCTGTGTGATGGAATTTTTGGGGTCATTGTTTAGATTGATTGTAAAATTTGATGGCTCTTTTTTCTATTAATGAGGAGGGGGTATTGGCCCAATTCTGCCCTACATGCGTATTTTGGAGTTTTTCTTTGTACTTGCAATACAGTCTTGCAAAACTCTGCATGCAATCTTTCAATTGGATGTTTGTCCCATTTGGTAAATTTCATTATTAGAGAGTGGACCCAATACTCACTGCATAATAGAGCAATTGGGGTTCTAATACTGATTGAAACATTTTGAGCCGATTTCTAAATTGGAATTCAATTTTGGATGTTCCTTTTAATGGGCATACGAAGTGCTCTTCTTGCTTGTCCTCTCAGCTCAATTCTTTCTCTCACACCATACTTTGTGTAGTGTTCGGCAATACCGGATGCTTCACATTCTATACAAATCGCGTGAAATATCTGTCTGGACATAATCTTGTGGCTCTGTATTCGTTACCAAAACTTTGCATTTGCCATGTTTTCAAGTAAATGTTTTTGTAAAAATTGTCTGGGTGAATTGTTACAAAGTAGGCTTGTCTTTGTGCATGGAGTTGTACGTTAGTTTAACTTTGCAAGTTGGTTTGGTTTAATAAAAGTGAATATATTTGAGGTCTTGTGTCACTGTGTTGTCTTTGGAATTTGGCGATTAATCAGATTGTCACAAATGTCACGACATCATTTGTTTATTTCTGTTAAGTATTCATTTTTTAAAAATGGTCAAACATTTCGACATTTAATCTACAACATGATTACACATTCTGTACTCTTATGTTATTAGATAGTTTATTACACATGTAGCCTAATACTATGACTACATCATTGGATAGAACTGGACATTTATTAAAAAAAAAACGTTTCTTAAAAATACATTTGTTTCTATAAATAATCCAAGTCTGTTTTTTTCACTGCTAACATTGATTTGGATTAACTTTAATCGATGCAAAATACTATTAAAGGGGCATCTTGCAGTTCAAACAGGCTACAAAGGTTCTACGACCGTCAACTGTTTAACCTTTTTTTGGGAAACAATTCTCAAATGCCATAGACAGAGCTATTGACGCACGGACTGTCTCATTGATCCAATAATACCAGAATTATAGTTTTAACCATGTTTTGAGGAAGTTTGTTTACAATTACATGTGTTTAGCTAACAATGGAGTCAAACAAAGCATATATTTTGGATTTGATTGTGGTGTGAGAGTTGTACTCTCATGCAGGCATTTATACATTTTCAAAATCAATGGGATATATCACTGAGTGTACAACATTGGACTGACGCATGGTTGAATCCCAGGTGAAAGCTATGGCATCCCTTTATTGATTGTCACGCTGTTAATGCCACTTCTAGTCAGTCGTAGATGAAGGGGAAGGCGACAGGTTCAATAATTATTTTTAAGCCTTGAAGACAATTGAAGACATGGATTTGTGCATGTATGTCATTCACGAGGATGAAATGGGCAAGACAAACTATTTAAGTCCCTTTGAACGGGTATGGTAGTAGGTGCGCCAGGGGCGCTTGGTTAGTTGTGTTAAAAACTGGGCAACGCTGCTGGGTTTTTTTGCATGATTCAACATGCTTCCCCCATGTGTAGTCAAGAATGCACCTTTGTGGAATAGCAGGGGACTGTGAAGAGTAAGCACACACAGGTATCAGACACGCGTACGCACATGGGGGGGCTTTTAGCACCACACACTACAACACACACACGACATTGTAATTTGTAATTATTGTTGTATTGGTGGTGATCATATTCCAAACTTGCATATAATATTTCCAAATAATGTCTTATGAAACATCTGTACAGTAAAGGCACAGAATTCCAGAATCATCATTTGAAGCTAGTCTTACTATAGAATAAACCCAAAAGTAAGGCAATGCAATCATATGTAAAAAGTATTTCCCTTATTGGCAGTTCCGATTGCAGTTAATTGCAGTTCCATATACTGAGAACAAAGTCCTTGTTGGGAGAAAGGGAACATTGAACTTCCAGCTTGCAGCAATTGCAGTGCATTGTTAACAGGTCATATTAATACTTTCTTTATAACTTTCAAACTGGGAGTTTGTGTCTCGCAAGAGTCTAATCCATTTCTGAAAGCGCATGATTGAAGGCTGTCTTAGGGAGCAATAAAGTATTATATGTAAAGTAACGCCATAATGTACCCTTTATGTAACATTGTCTTAACATGTGGAAAGTTTTGGACAATCGCAGTGAAAACTCAGACTTATCCTAGTTTAAACGTATTGGTGGTACACACACACACACAACACCACACCAACACCCACACAACACAAGTGCACCCACACAATCATTGGATAAACTGACATTTATTAAAAAACGTTTCTTAAAAATACATTTGTTTCTATAAAATCCAAGTCTGTTTTTTCCACTCTAACAATTGATTTGATTAACTTAATYGATCAAAATACATATTAAAGGGGCAATCTGCAGTTCAAACAGCTACAAAGGTTCACCCGTCACTGTTTAAAACTTTTGGGAAACAATTCTCAAATGCATAGACAGAGCTATTGACRCAAGGACTGTCCATGATCCATAATACCAGAATTATAGTTTTAACCATGTTTTGAGGAGTTTGTTTACAATTACATTGTTTACTAACAATGGAGTAAAACAAGCATATATTTTGGATTCTGATGTGGTGTGAGAGTTGTACTCATGAGGCATTTATACATTTTCAAAAATCAATGGATATACACTGAGTGTACAAAACATGGACTGACCAGGTGAATCCAGGTGAAAGCTATGATCCCTTATTGATGTCACCTGTTAAATCCACTTCAGTCAGCGTAGATGAAGGGGAGGAGACAGGTTAAATAATTMTTTTTAAGCCTTGAGACAATTGAGACATGGATTGTGYATGTATGTCATTCAGAGGATGAATGGGCAAGACAAACTATTTAAGTCCCTTTGAACGGGGTATGGTAGTAGGTGCCAGGCGCGCTGGTTAGTGTGTTAAAAACTGCAACGCTGCTGGGTTTTTTCATGMTCAACAGCTTCCCATGTGTATCAAGAATGCACCTTGTGGAATAGCAGGGGACTGTGAAGAGACACACACAGGTACAGACACGCRTACGCACATGGGCGCTAGCACACACACACTACACACACACACGTACATTGTAATTGTAATATTGTTGTATGGTGGTATCATATTTCCAAATATCATATAATATTTCCAAATAATGTCTATGAAACATCTGTACAGTAAAGGCACAGAATTCCAGAACATCATTTGAAGCTAGTTTACTATCAGAAATAACCCAAAAGTAAGCAATCAATCATATCGATGAAAAAGTACTTTCCATTATTGCAGTTCAGATTGCAGTTCAAATTGCARTTCCACTATTACTGAGAACAAAAGTCTTGTTGGGAGAAAGGGAACATTGACTTCCAGCTGCAGCAATTGAAGTGCATTGTTAAACAGGTCATATAAATACTTTTCTTTATAACTCAACGGGAGTTTGTGCTGAAGAGTTATCTCAACCGAATTCAAGGCTGTCTTGGGCAATAAAGTTTATATGTAAAGTACCATAATGTACCATTTATGTAACATTGTCTTAACATGGGAAAGTTGACATGAAAACTCAGACTTATCCTAGTTTACGTATTGTGGTACACACACACACACACACACACACACACACACACACACACCTGTCTCTTATACACATCTAGATGTGTATAAGAGACAGCACACACACACACACACACACACACACACACACACACAAACAAACACAAACACACACACTATCTGGGAATCTGAGTTATGGAGTTATGGGTGGCATGGAGGAATATTCCTTCATGTTTCTAAACAGTGATGTGGGCACTTTACCCAGAGATGATGTAATGACACCATGTATTGACAGTGGTTAAAGCCATGTAATGACAGTGGTTAAAGCCATGTAATGGCAGTGGTTAAAGGACCAAACATGCTTAGAAGCTTACATTTTCTAGTCTAATATGATGTATTCACTTGGAAAACATAGTGGCCTAGGGTTGTTCCAACAACTATTATTCTACTGTACAGCAGACCACCGTTGTTATGGCACAATAAACTGGCATCAACAGAAAAGTGCCATAAAACACAAATTGTTTTTTTAGTTTCCTTGGTTACGGTTATGGATAATAGTCTGTCACTAATCAGATTTATGTCCAACATGTATTATTTTGTACGTGCAGTTTTCCTCCTGTCCAAGATGGATACAATGAAGGACAAGGATGAGCTGTAATTAGATGAATAAACAGTTCTATCTCAGTTTAACTCAGAGAATATATTTACCTTAAGATCATTTTCATTGGTTTAAATGGAACACACCCACCCACATTCAGTCCTTGAACTGAGCTGCCAAGAGGTGAGAATTCTTGTCTCATCTCATATCTGTTTACACTTTGTATTTTAAAGTATTCACACACATGCACGCCCACACACACTGTCTCTGTCGCTCTCTCTCTGGTGAATGTATAGACACCAGTTAGAAAAGGGAAAGATGCAGGGAAATGTCTGTGCCTGCTGCAGTCGGTGATTCATACATATTACATTGAGTAGCTTTATAACGTCTGCTTCCAACTCACACTCTCAAACACGTAGATCCCCTGAACGCAGCTCACTTTCCAGCCCACTTTCCAGCCCACACTCTCAAACACCTAGATCCCCTGAACGCAGCTCACTCTCCAGATCCCAATCACCTGAATTCTGATCACCTGTTCACACACCTGTATGTCATTATCACACACTATTTAGTTCAGTTCTTTGCACCCCATCACTGTGAGGTATTGTTTGTTTTGTGACACACTTCTATTCTGAGCTCTGTTTTTCCCCATAATCTAATCATCCCGTGTATGATAGTTTTTTTGCCTGCCTCACTAACTCATGACACCTTTTCCCTGCCTGTACTTTAGCCTATTGGATTTCCTGTCATCTACCTATTGCCTGATCTCCCGGACGATSTTACTAGACTTTCCCTGCCTGTACTGTTGCCCTTTTGGACCCCCTGTGTATGACCTTCTGCCTGCCCCTGGACCCAGCTACCTGCCTCCTCCTGTGATCCTTTTCCTATAAACACCTGCTRCGCCCTGCGCTTGAMACCAGCTCTCTGTCTCCCATTGTGTTCATTACAAGCTTACAGTTATAGTTGGCTTGCTTAATTTTTAAGTAATGCAAGGTAATACAAAGCCMTTTCAGGGGTTACATTTTCATTTGGCTCAACATTTGTTTTGCTTTGGGATCAATCATTTGTAATCTCTTCAAAGAGAGTGAATAGTTTCAAAACATCCAAACCTATCAGAAAAAGTTCATGGTATTCCAAAATCTGTAATTGGCTCTGTCAGAAAAAAAGTTTTGTGAGGGGAGGGGTGCTCTTACATTACATTATTTATTTTTTTACAATCGCTAGAACCCATTTCTCAATACTTAGGTCACTTTTTCAAAACTCTTCACACAGTGAGCACAACAGCAGTCTATGTGGGCTAAACTGTGGATCATTTTTCATTGCTTTGGCACAAAATGCATTCAATGAACTACATCTTTCAAATTTC
Source organism: Salvelinus sp. IW2-2015 (assembly GCF_002910315.2). Lineage (NCBI taxonomy): Eukaryota > Metazoa > Chordata > Actinopteri > Salmoniformes > Salmonidae > Salvelinus > Salvelinus sp. IW2-2015. Next base: position 4,703,003 of record NC_036841.1, on the reverse strand, counting down.
ATGAATTCTTTTCTCACTCAGACACAACCACCACCAAAACTCTATATACCTATAGGCCAATTTGCACATGTTTGCATACTCTTTTCAAAACTGTTAAACTTAAGTTCAAAACCGAACATAACACACACTTGAATAAGAAATCGATTTGCTACATTTCTGAAGTAATACCATATTGAAATATATTCCAAATCTAAAAAATGAAATACTATCAAAACAATTAGACCAAACACAGCTGATTCCCATTGTAGCTGATCACTTACCAAGGTGTTAGTCTTTCAATTTCATTACCATCTATACAAAAGGGGACATCTTAGGAATAATGCTGTACTGTAATGTAAACATGGATCCAGACAGAGGGGGGGGAAGTGGCTAACAGAGGAAGAAGAGTGGCTGGGAGAGGGAGAGGAGTACGTATGCGTGGTGGAAGAAGACTGAGAGGAAGATCAAGAGCTGTAGTCTCAGATGAGATAAGGGCCACTATAATTGATCATGTAATAAATCATGGTCTATCAATGAGAGAGGCTGGTCTGAGTGCAGCCAAATCTGCAACGCTCAACAGTGGCATCTATTGTGAGAAATGTCCGGCAAAACAACAGGTAATATGTGCATTCTGCAAGGGCATCTGACTGAACTGTACATTACAGAAGTAAATTGAGCAAAGCCTCCAAACCSACTTGTGTGTRATTGTTTTTGCATTTCTGCTTAGGACCCAACGGTTACCTCCCACAGGCWGGAGAGRTAGGATTTTCACTGCTGTGCAGGAAACTGCWATTGTTGATATGGTCATCAGAAACAATGGCATAAAACTCACAGAGATTCGGGACAGTGTTGGCAGACAACATTACATTTGGAAATATTCACAATGTAAGCATAACTATTTCTAGAGTCCTGAAACAACATCAAGTCAGGATGAAGCAGTTGTACACTGTCCCCTTCGAGAGGAACTCTGAACGAGTCAAGCAACCCAGGAACCAATATGTCCAGGTAAGATGACTATAAAATACAGAACTGGTTTTGAACAAAACCAAACGGTGCAGAGGCACACAATGGCATATTTTTAGGTGTAATGTAAACTACCGTAATAGACTAACTCTTATGTTGCCTTGTGGATTTATTTTAGAGAGTCATGGAGATTGAAGCCAGGCAAACACYCAACATATTCATCTTTGTGGATGAGGCTGGTTTCAACTTGGCCAAAASACGGCGGYGAGGAAGGAATGTGATTGGGAAAAGAGTCACAGTGGATRTCCCGGGCCAGAGGGGTGCCAACATCACAATGTGTGCAGCAATATCCTCTGATGGATTGCTGTTACACAAACCRCTAATTGGGCCAYACAACACCRAGCGTCTCATTTMATTCCTGGATGACCTCTATGGAAGGGTTRTGCCATGTGAGGAAAGGGTTGCAGTGAGGCAAAATCGGCCAATGTTTTTAATTGTATGGGACAATGTGTCATTTCACCACTCCCGTGCAGTCACAGAGTGTTTTGCAGCCCATCCCAGGATGGTGTCACTTTTCCTCCCACCTTACTCTCTATTCCTCGACCCCATAGAGGAATTCTTTTCCTCATGGTGGTGGAAGGTTTATGACCACCATCCACATGATCAAATGTCCCTCCTGGACGCAATGAATGCTGGATGCCTGGACATATCTGCAGACGATTGCCAGGGATGGACCAGGCATGCCAAAATATTCTTTCCTACAGTAGCTGTATTGCCCAAGACAACATAAGATGTGATGTGAATGAGAACCTATGGCCAAATGCAGAAGACAGGGTTGACTAGCATTGCTATTGTATCTGTATCGGTAGATGGTGTATATACAAATTCTTGTATTTTGGAATGACTCAATGCCAAAAAATTACATTAAACATATTGAAGCTGTCACGGCCGTCAAAGGAAGGAGACCAAGCGTGATTTGAATACATTCTTCTTTTATTAACGAAGAACACTTAAACAAACTAACAAAATACTAACAAAATAACAAAACRAACGTGAAACTATAAACAACTAGTGCTGACATGCAACTACACAAAGACAACTACCCACAAATACAGGTGGGAAAAGGCAACCTAAGTATGGTTCTCAATCAGAGACAACGATAGACAGCCGCCTCTGATTGAGAACCACACCCGGCCAAACACACAGAAATACAAATCATAGAAAAAGGAACATAGAATGCCCACCCAAATCACACCCTGACCAAACCAACTATTGGTAACGTTCCGGGCATTTCGTTTCTAGTGACAGAGTATGGCGCAGAGGAAGGGGCTTGCAGCAATAGAGACATAAAACCTTTCTAGGTCAGGGCGTAACAGTACCCCCCCCATGGTGCGGACCCCGGCCGCAAAACCTGAACCTATAGGGGAGGGTCTGGGTGGGCATTTCTCCGCGGTGGCGGCTCTGGTGCGGGACGTAGACCCCACTCCACTTCTGGCTTGGCCCACTTAACTGCTGTGCCAAGCTGAAAGTTGGTTAGGAGAACTGTGTGAATAGTTTTGAAAAAGTGACCTAAGTATTGAACTGGGTCCTAGCGATTGTAAAAAACTGCAAGATAGAGTTTATGGGTTGTGTTCATTAGGGCATTCTGTAGCGACATTTGTGCAATGGAAAAGGAATATGAGCGTCTCATGTTAGAAACATTCAGATTGTAACTCCCATTTAATTTAGTTTTATGGTTACTGAAAACCCCCAGGTATCTGTAGGAGAGGCCCTTATGCAGGTATTTGGCTGACAAGGCCCTCTGCCCAGCTCTTACTGTTTTTCTCTTCAATAGACTTTGGCACAACCAAACAAGGGTGAGGGTGATGGGTGAGGGAGCCTCAGGTGAATGTGATGATCACGTGACAGGGTGCCCAATAGATCAACAGAGCAATAGGTAACACTTGAAAAACCAGCAGTGCCTAAAGGGCCGGGGTGGGATATACACTGAGTGTACAAAACATTAAGAACACCGTCTAATATTGAGTTCCCCCTCCTTTGCCCTCGGAACAGCCTCAATAAGTTGTTCTTAACTACTTGCTAGTTAAATAAAGGTAAAAAAATCAAATTTTAAATGGTCAGGGCATGGATCTCTAAAAGGTGTTGAAATGTTCCACAGGGATGCTGGCCATGTTGACTCAATGCTTCCACAGTTGTGTCAAGCTGACTGGATGTCCTTTGGGTGGTGGACCATTTTGATACAGTCAGGAAAGGAAAAGGAAGGAAGGGAGATACAAACTGTTAAGCATAAAAACCCAGGAAACGTTGCAGTTCTTGAACACTCAAACGGTGCACTGGGCCTACTCCTCCATACCCTGTTCAAAGGCACTGAAGTGTTTGCTTTGCCCATTCACCTCTGAATGGCACACATACAAATCCCTATCTCAATTGTCTCAGCTTAAATCCTTCTTAACCTGTCTCCTCCCGTTATCTACACTGAGTGGAAGTGATTAAAGGTGACAGGTCAATAAGGTATCATAGCTTTCACCGGATTCACACGTGTCTGAAAGAGCAACATTCCTAATGTTTTGAAACTCAGTGTATAATTCTATTCAGCAAGACTGTATACCTTAACAGGGAAAATGAATGATCTTGTTTTCACCTTGGTGGATCTTACCGCTTATGTAATTGACACTCCTCTCACTCCCCTCTCAAATTTAATTCAAGGGTTTTATTGCATGGGAAACATACGTTAAACAAAGCAAGTGAAGTTGATAATAAACAAAAGTGAAATAAACAATACAATTAACAGTAAACATTACACTCACAGATGTTCCAAAATAATAAAGACATTTCAAATGTCGTATTATGTCTATATACAGTATTGTAGCGATGTGTAAATAGTTAAAGTACAAAAAGGAAAATAAATAAACATAAATATGGGTTTGTACTTACAATGGTGTTTGTTCTTCACTGGTTGCCCTTTTTCTTGTGGCAACAGATCAAATATTGCTGCCTGTGATGCAACCTGTGGTATTTCACCAGTAGATATGGGAGTTTATCAAAATGTGGTATGTTTTGTTTGATTCTTTGTGGATCTGTGTAATCTGAGGGAAATATGTGTCTCTAATATGGGCATGCATTTGCAGGAGGTATAGGAAGTGCAGTAATTATCTTTCTGTTTTCTCATGATTTGGTTGGGTCTAATTGTGCTGCTGTCCTGGGGCTCTGTGGGGTCAGTTTGTGTTTGTGAACAGAGCCCCAGGACCAGCTTGCTTTGGGGACTCTTCTCCAGGTTCATCTCTCTGTAGGTGATGGCTTTCTTAAGGAAAGTTTGCGAATCGTTTCCTTTTAAGTGGTTGTAGAATTTAACGGTTCTTTTCTGGATTTTGATAATTAGCAGGTATCACTCGCTCACTCACTCACTCACTCACTCACTCACTCACTCACTCACTCACTCACTCACTCACTCACTCACTCACTCACTCACTCACTCACTCACTCACTCACCCCCTCCCTCACTCACACTACTGTCTTGTGTTGTACAACACACTCCCTCCTCAGCCCAGTCACCTCACTCAAAAGTTAATATTTAATTCAGCCTCTACGTGATATACTGTATGTATACTGCAACTTTATCTCCTGTTCTCTCTTTTAACAGTGTGGTAGTGTCCTCATTTATCTCGTAACATCTCCCCCGCACTCCAATTAGATTTTCTATTTAATATATCAATTTCTCTTCTCTGTGTACCTGTGCTACTCTCTGGATATCTGGACCAGCCATGGTGGTGTGTCTGACTGGACTATGGAGGTATCGGAATTACCTGATCATATTCCTCATCCCTCTGTTGATTCTACCTTTACCCCTAATAGTTGGGGGACCGGTAAGAGTGTGTGTGTATGCGTGTGTTTGTGTGTATGTGTCTGTTTGTTTGTTTGTGTGTAACTGTGCAGAGGCTGTGATTTGTTTGTTTTAAACCTCTTGAAAGTTCAGAAGTTATTCTGCAGCATTTCAAGTCCTGGTTGTACACAAATGTAATGCTGAAATTCCTTAAACTCTATATGTTTATTGATGCTTCACTGCATGCTTTGGTTACACATCTGTGTGTATTTCCTGATGTGACATTTCTATTGTATTTGTGACATTTTAAATTATTTCAGAATATCCATGAATCTACTGTAGACTGGTAATTTAGTGTGTGTAGACACTGTAGATAAGAACTTCATCAGCCATGCACATCTTTTATCACCAAGGGCTTACCATGTATCAGAAATATATTTATAGAAAATCCAAGCCTGTTTTTTCCTTCTAAGAATGTATTTGTTTTATCAAAATGGATATTAAAAGGGCAATCTGCAGTTCATACAACTACCCCCCGTCACTGATTAAAASYTTTGGTAAACAGCTGAGGGATGGGGCTGGAGAAGTATAACCACTCTCAAATTCATAGACAGAGCTAGGGATGCAAGGACTGACCATCCACGATATAACAATTCTAAGTTTAATTAACCATGTTTTGAGGCTATACAGTGTTTGTTTACATTGACATTGTTTAGAAACAGTGGAGTGAAACAAGCTTATATTTTGGGTTCTGATGGGGTACGACAGTTAAACTAAGCTCATGAGGTAAGTTATATTCTTCAAAAATCAACAGGTACATAATTAATACATAATCCCAAAAAATGGATGTAGCAACTGAGGATTCTAGCTTTAATTGGTTAACTGAAGGGCATCGTAACTAAATGACTGTCACGTTCGTCGCAACGATGAGACCAAGGCGCAGCGTGATTGGAATACATTCTTCTTTATTAAACGAAGAACACTTAAACAAACTAACAAAATAACAAAACGAACGTGAAACTATAAACAACTAGTGCTGAYATGCAACTACACAAAGACAACTACCCACAAAGACAGGTGGGAAAAGGCAACCTAAGTATGGTTCTCAATCAGAGACAACGATAGACAGCTGCCTCTGATTGAGAACCACACCCGGCCAAACACAAAGAAATACAAATCATAGAAAAAGGAACATAGAATGCCCACCCAAATCACACCCTGACCAAACCAAAATAGAGACATAAAAAGMTTTCTACGGTCAGGGAGTGACAATGACGTAATTATGCCAACTCATTGCTGGCCCAGCTACAGTTTATATCCTGCAGACA
>NC_036841.1:4671913-4691913 GCF_002910315.2 Salvelinus sp. IW2-2015 | reverse complement strand
AATCAAACCCACAACACTGCCGTTGCAAGCACCATGCTCTACCAACTGAGCCACACGGGACAACAGTCTCTGACAGTCACTCAATTAGCCATGTCAGCTAACAATTTTTAGATTAGTAAATTAGTCTAGCCAGCTATCTAAACTTGTAGTAGTCATGGTCGAATACCGACCGGCCAAGCAGGGCACATGCCCAAGGGCCCATCACTCTCGCTCAGATATCATATTGACATCGCATAAGCCATGGCATTGCAGAATTGCAGGAAATTAGCTTTAAAACTTTTCTCTCCGCCGCCAGGAGGGCCTATACATTTTTTGCTTGCGAGGAGGGGAGGCCCGTCAAAACAAATCTCACTTAGGGCCCCCAAAAGGGGGCATGTTTTCATGAGCTTGGGTCCCAGGAATGACTTATTTTGGTCCCAGGCTGAAAAAGTTTAAGAACCCCTGGTATAGAGATATAATCTTCAGGACTCAGTGCTTTGTTATCGTCCTGATAGCACCCTTACTTCTCAGGGCTCACACCACACACACACACACACACACACACACCACACACACACACACACACACACACAACACACACACACACACACACACACACACACACACACACACACACAACACACACACACACACACACACACCACCACACATCACACACTCATCACTCACACTCACTCACTCACTCACTCACTCACTCACTCACTCACTCACTCACTCACTCACTCACCACTCACTCACTCACTCACTCACTCACTCACTCACTCACTCACTCACTCACTCACTCACTCACTCACTCACTCACTCACTCACTCACTCACTCACTCACTCACTCACTCACTCACTCACTCACTCACTCACTCACTCACTCACGCACTCACTCACTCACTCACTCACTCACTCACTCACTCACTCACTCACTCACTCACTCACTCACTACTCACTCACTCACTCACTCACTCACTCACTCACTCACTCACTCACTCACTCACTCACTCACTCACTCACTCACTCACTCACTCACTCACTCACTCACTCACTCACTCGAGACACATCAGAGGGCTGCATCGTGATAGCGCTAGCCTCAAGGTCAGCCCTGCCCTACACGGCTGTATTCTCTGTTCTGCCCTTTCCCCGAAACAAATAGCTTTCAAATCAATAAATGACTGGCGGACATTTATAAAAGGATATAATTATTTTTTGGATAACCTTATTTGCTATTTATTATGTATAGATTTTTTTATGTAAAACATTTAATTCACTCTTTATGCAATGCGAACTGCAGAGAACACCGGAACAACAAGAATCACTGAATTTTCACAGTGAATTATTGTAATGTTTGTTTGTGTCAATTAATGCCATAAGAGATGGGTTGCCAACTGGCGATTTGACATCAAAATAAGATTTCATTCATTCATATAAATACATATGAACTTTTTCTCCCTCTGTAACCTAAACTGAGTTTGGTGTTCTTACTCCTGATAAGGTCCAAGGTCAAAACGAAGTGCTCCAGTAATGCAGCTCCTACCTCAAAACGGCAGCAGCTTAATGTGTTTGGTAAATACATGGGTGTCACAATGATTAAAGGCACTTAGTGAAGAGTTCGAGTTTGGAGTGCGAGGCAGCAGAGTTTGCGAGGCAGACTTTGAGGTGCCTTGTCATGGCTCCTTGACTTCTGGTTTTCCATTCCTGGCATAGAGTGTTTTTGTGGTCATGTTAGTGTCTTGGAGTTATCAATGGCCTTTGCTCCCTGAGTATCAATGTAAGTAAGTTAGTACAGTTATATCTAGGACAGAGTCCTGTACATCATAACAGTATAATCTCTGCCCATATAGATTTGGACAGAGATACTGTACACTTTAATAACACTGTACCTTCCTAACTACCATGTAAATACACAGATCTTCGGGACTGTAGTCTTGAGTTACCATACTACCAAGTTCCTGCAGGAGTGCCTGGAATCAAGGCTGTAAGGACCGTGATGGTAAACCTGGTGTCATTCTCCTGTGTGTGTCTTGTCCCTATAGGAAAGCCACTGAAGGCCCCTCCCACCCTGCTGAACTGGGACGTGGTCCAAGAGAAGATGCCGTGGAACATTCTCCTGCTACTGGGAGGAGGCTTCGCTCTGGCCCGGGGAAGCGAGGTACCGTCTGTCTGTAGGTTGGTCAGTCTGTCCGAATCGGTCGGTCTGTGTTTTCTTTTTTAAAACAAAAATGATGACAATTGTGGATATGTTTTTCTCTGTGTGCAGGTGTCTGGTCTGTCTCAGTGGCTAGGAGAAAGTCTGGCCCCCCTGCAGTCCATCCCTCCCTTTGCCATTTCCTTCCTCCTGTGTCTACTCACCGCCACATTCACTGAGTGCTCCAGTAATGTAGCTACTACCACACTGTTCCTGCCTATACTGGCCTCTATGGTAAGACAGAATCCCTTAGAAATGTACATACACACACCCAGGCAACACACATGGTAACACACATGTCCACTTAGAAAACCCAGATCAATAATTTTAAGTGGTGCTCCTTTTGGGACTATTCCATTGGTTCCATTTTACCGGGAAAACTAAAGGCCCGCGAGCGGTTTGGTCAGCATATTAGGCATACACTATATGTTAATTTCACCTCTTTGACTCATGTGTGACCCTGTCTGTCTGTTCCCAGGCCGTAGCCATTAAGCTCCACCCACTGTACGTCATGCTGCCCTGCACCATCTGTGCCTCGCTGGCCTTCATGTTGCCGGTGGCCACGCCCCCTAATGCCATCGCCTTCTCTTATGGCAACCTCAAAGTCATGGACATGGTAYGACCTATGACCCTTCACCCCTCACCCCTCTCCATACAGTACTTTGTGTAGAGAGTGAAATACTATCCTGGATCCAAACTGAATTGTTCTGTTTCACTGTTTCAGTCTGGGCATCTCTTCATTGTAAAAAACACTTTGTGACAATTGCTGATATAAAAATAGTTTTATTCTGTAAATACAGTAAATGTGATTCATTGATTGAATCATTGAAACCAGAAGTGAAACGGAGCAATTCACTTTGGATCTAGGCTAGTAGAATACATGGTTGTGAATCATTCCGTCTCTGACCCATGTTTCTACCTGTTTTTCACCGCGCTGACAACAGGCGAAGGCTGGATTCGTTCTGAACATTGATTGGTGTCATCACCATCAACATCGCACTGAACACCTGGGGAGCAGCCATGTTCAATCTCAACACCTTCCCTGACTGGGCCAATGTTACCACCATACACACTCCCTGATCTGGAGACACTGGCAAGGAAGGAGGGAAGGAGGGAAGGAGGGAAGGAGGGAAGGAGGGAAGGAGGGAAGGAGGGAAGGAGGGAAGGAAGGGGAGAACAAAAAGGAGAGGAGGAAGAGAGCGGAGGGAAGGGAAGAGGGGAGAGATACTGTATGTACACGTCTATCTGGGACAGGCTGTGAACAGAAGACAGTGCTGATGGTCAACCCACTCAGGGTGTTCTAGACTACTACTGTATACACACTCCATATAACACAGTATCTGTTTACCGGTCGGACTGGTACTCCTCCTACACTCTGTCTAAGTTTAGATTGATTTGAATTAAATTAATTTAGATTAATCAATGGTTTTTGTACAGCTAAAACATGCAGGTTGTATTTGATCCTTTTTCGGATTGTCAAATCTGTTTAAGCTTAGAGGAGCGGACACAAGCGGGAGATCTATGATTACGTTATTATATCATAAACAACAACAAACAAACAAACATCTATTTAATGTGAAAGGCAATCTGTGTTGGAATACAAATGTTATTTTTGAAGTCAGGAAAACCATCAGTGGCATATTATTATGAAATGGTGTGCTGTTGGTCCTTAAAGCTGCTGCACAAATGTATATTTTCACTATTGTTTCAGTGTTTATGTATCATGTCTACTGTATTAAATACTGCACACAGAAAAAACTCAACCCCTCGAAATAGGAGAATCTTTTCAAGTGTCCAATCACAGGCCATCTCAAACGAAATCAAAATGTTATTTTGGGGGATTTTTTATTATTTGTGTTGGTTATAATTGTATTATAGTTCATGTATGATGATGACATTACTATTTGGGTTGCACGTTGATTTCTTGGGTTCATACATTTTGTGGCACTGCTCCCTTCATACCCACTTCCTGTAGGATTGCAGAATATGAATTTGGGCAAAATGATGGGCTCAAATCCCATTGACATCCATAGGATTATTCCCACTGGCGGAGACCCCACCGGGTTCCATGCATAGTTGGGTGGTAGGGTGGTTCCATGCATAGTTGGGTGGTAGGGTGTAGTTCCATGCTAATCAAGTGTAGGGTGTTCATGCATAATCAGGTGGTAGGGTGTTCCATGCATAGTTGGGTAGTAGGGTGGTTCCATGCATAATCAGGTGGTAGGGTGGTTCCATGCATAGTTGGGTAGTAGGGTGGTTCCATGCATAGTTGGGTAGTGGGTGGTTCCATGCATAGTTGGGTAGTAGGGTGGTTCCATGCATAGTTGGGTGGTAGGGTGTTCCATGCTAGTCAGGTGGTAGGGTGTCCATGCATAGTTGGGTGGTAGGGTGGTTCCATACATAATCAGGTGGTAGGGTGTTCCATGCATAGTTGGGTGGTAGGTTGGTTCCATGCTAATCAGGTGGTAGGGTGGTTCCATGCATAGTTGGTAGTAGGGTGGTTCCATGCATAATCAGGTGGTAGGGTGGTTCCATGCATAGTTGGGTAGTAGGTGGTTCCATGCATAATCAGGTGGTAGGGTGGTTCCATGCATAATCAGGTGGTAGGGTGGTTCCATGCATAGTTGGGTAGTAGGGTGGTTCCATGCATAATCAGGTGGTAGGGTGGTTCCATGCATAGTGGTATGTAGGTGGTAGCTTGGGTAGTAGGTGGGTTCCATGCATAGTTGGGTAGTAGGGTGGTTCCATGCATAATCAGTGGGTAGGGTGGTTCATGCATAGTTGGTAGTAGGGTGGTTCCATGCATAGTTGGGTAGTGGTGGTCCATGATAGTGGTGTAGGGTGGTTCCATGGATAGTGGGTGTAGGGTGGTTCCATGCATAGTTGGGTAGTAGGGTGGTTCCATGCATAGTTGGGTGTAGGGTGTTCCATGCAAGTAGGTGTAGGGTGGTTCCATGCATAGTTGGGTGGTAGGGTGTTCCATGCATGTCAGTTGGTAGGGTGGTTCCATGCATAGTTGGGTGTAGGGTGGTTCCATGCATAGTCAGGTGGTAGGGTGGTTCCATGCATAGTTGGGTGGTAGGGTGGTTCCATGCATATGGTGGTAGGGTGGTTCCATGCATAGTTGGTGGTAGGGTGGTTCCATGCATAGTTGGGTAGTAGGGTGGTTCCATGCATAATCAGGTGGTAGGGTGGTTCCATGCATAGTTCAGTGTAGGGTGTCCATGCATAGTCGGGTGTAGGTGGTTCCATGCATAGTCGGGTGGTAGGGTGGTTCCATGCATAGTTGGGTAGTAGGTGGGTTCCATGCATAGTCAGGTGGTAGGGTGGTTCCATGCATAGTCGGTGGTAGGTGGTTCCATGCATAGTTGGGTAGTAGGGTGGTTCATGCATAGTTGTAGGGTGTTCCATGCATAGTTGGTAGTAGGGTGGTTCCATGCATAGTTGGGTGGTAGGGTGGTTCCATGCATAGTCAGTGGTAGGGTAGTTCCATGCATAATCAGGTGGTAGGGTGGTTCCATGCATAGTCAGGTGGTAGGGTGGTTCCATGCATAGATGGTAGTAGGGAGTTCCATGCATAGTCAGGTGGTAGGGTGGTTCCATGCATAGTTGGTGGTAGGTTGGTTCCATGCATAGTGGGTGGTAGGTGGTTTCCATGCATAGTCAGGTTGGTAGGGTGGTTCCATGCATAGTTCAGGTGTATGGTGGTTCCATGCATAGTCAGGTGGTAGGGTGGTTCCATGCATAGTTGGGTGTAGGTGGTTCCATGCATAGTTGGGTGGTAGGGGTGGTTCCATGCATAGTCATGGTGTAGGGTGGTTCCATGCATAGTCGGGTGGTTAGGGTGTTCCATGCATAGTCAGGTGGTAGGGTGTTTTCCATGCATAGTTGGGTGGTAGGGTGGTTCCATGCATAGTTGGGTGGTAGGGTGGTTCCATGCATAGTTGGGTAGTAGGGTGGTTCCATGCATAGTTGGGTGGTAGGGTTCTTCCATGCATAGTTGGGTGGTAGGGTGGTTCCATGCATAGTTGGGTGGTAGGGTGGTCCCATGCATATTTGGGTGGTTCCTTCCAGCAACTCTGTCTTGCGGAGAATTGAGGAGTGTGACGGACGACTAACTATCACAGTTCCCATAACGGGTGAGTCATCATCATAGTCTTTAGAGATCTTTTAGCAGATCTCTCTCTCTCCCTCCTTGTCTCTCTCTCTCCCTTTCTCTCTCTCTCTCTTTCTCTCTCTCTCTTTCTCTCTCAATAGATCTCCTACTTTGTTTCCAAAGAGGGGCACTTTGGATTTCTTTCTATACTTTTTGGTCAGTCAGGCCACTAGTAGGCTGGATTACTTGAAAATGACTTTGTGACAACTGCGGATGTAGAAAGGGCTGTATACATTTGATTGATTGATTAATTAATTAATTCATAAATGAACAAAATATACATTTTAGTTTTAGGTCCACCACACCCCCTTCTGAGTGGTGTTTAACTAGCCATATATTTATCCTCCTATATGTTTGCAATATATGCAATATATTTTCTCCCTGTCATCTCAGACAGTGTAGGTGTTACTGGAAAGAGCTTATGAAATTAGTCATTGATTGTGGATTGATGATGATTATTGATGGGGTGGCAGGTAGCTTAGTTAGAGCATTGGGACAGTAACCGAAAGGTTGCTGGATCGAATCCCCGAGCTGACAAGGTAAAAATCTGTTGTTTTCCCCCTGAACAAGGTAGTTAACCTACTGTTTCCCGGTATGCTGTCATTGTAAATAAGAATTTGTTCTTAACTGACTTTACGGTGTGTTTTTATGCCCATTTTTCTTTTCAAAGAAAGAGGTAAAATACGAAACCTGCATAATATTGTTCTAAGATGTCTGCTGGGTAGACAGCTGCTGTTTAATAGCATATTGTATCTGTCCCAAATGGCACCCTATTTGCTACATTGTACACTAGTTTTGATAGGGCCCAGATCAAAAAGCACATAGGGTGCCACTTTGGATGTTCCCATTGAATCACTGGGAGGGTAAATAAATATATAATTTATATTCCTTTACCATGAGCCAAGAGTGGAATCACTAAGTTATACATCTGTATGGGTTGCCCTGTGGGCTGAGTATGTTCTCTCCAGAGTTTAAAGTCATAAATCATAATATATAAGGACACAGTAACTGGAATCTGGAATATGATTTTTCCTCTCTTTCTGAGTAAAGCAGGTCATCAACATGTTGCCTCTCTCACCTGCCTCTCACATTAGCATCAAACATAATCAAGCTACCAATACAGTACCCACAGTCTTGTTCTATAAGAAACATGATGTTTTACATGGATTCTAAACATCACTTTGTAATAACAGTATTGGCAGTTTTCACAACTTTAGCTTCCAGCTCTCTGCCAGGTCACTGGCATCAGGATTGTCTGTAGTCAAGCTACCCTGCCTGACCTGGCTGTGTGTGGCATCTTCACCGAGCATCTCTTACCTAGGTTACCAGCCTAGTGAGAGCAGAGCTCTGATTGGCAGCTCTGTATTGTTTCCAGGGCAGCTGTTGTCAGGTTTTCTCAGTTAAGCAGGTGTGTCCAGGGAGCACCCCTGTCAGCACCTGAGCCAAATAACCAAAGCAAAAACTCACAGCAATAGWGTCTGTKATTGATTGAAAGTTCTCATTCACCAAAGAGAGATGGATATGAAACTACTGTTCAAAAGTTTGGGGTCACTTAGAAATGTCCTTGTTTTCCATGAAAACATACATGAAATKAGTTGCAAAATGAATAGGAAATATAGTCAAGACGTTGACAAGGTTATAAATAATGATTTTTAATTGAAATAATAATTGTGTCCTTCATTTGCAGCAATTACAGCCTTGCAGACCTTTGGCATTCTAGTTGTCAATTTGTTGAGGTAATCTGAGGAGATTTCACCCCATGCATCCTGAAGCACCTCCCCCAAATTGGATTGGCTTGATGGGCACTGCTTACAGTAATAATACAGTCAAGCTGTTCCCACAACAGCTCAATAGGGTTGAGATCTGGTGACTGTGCTGGCCATTCCGTTATAGAGAGAATACCAGCTGACTGCTTCTTCCCTAAATAGTTATTGTGTAGTTTGGAGCTGTGCTTTGGGTCATTGTCCTGTTGTAGGAGGAAATTGGCTCCAATTAAGCGCCGTCCACAGGGTATGGCATGGCGTTGCAAAATGGAGTGATAGCCTACCTTCTTCAAGATTCCTTTTACCCTGTAGAAATCTCCCACTTTACCACTACCAAAGCACCCCCAGACCATCACATTGCCTCCACCATGCTTCACAGATGGCGTCAAGCACTCCTCCAGCATCTTTTAATTTTTTCTGCATTTCATGAATGTTCTTCTTTGAGATCCGAACACCTCAAACTTAGATTTGTCTGTCCATAACACTTTATTCAAATCTTCCTCTGTCCAGTGTCTGTGTTCTTTTGCCCATCGTAATATTTTATTTTTATTGGCCAGTCTGAGATATGGCTTTCACTTTGCAACTCTGCCTAGAAGGCCAGCATCCCGGAGTCGCCTCTTCACTGTTGACGTTGAGACTGGTGTTTTGCGGGTACTATTTAATGAAGCTGCCAGTTGAGGACTTGTGAGGCACCTGTTTCTCATACTAGACACTCTAATGCACTTGTCCTCTTGCTCAGTTGTGCTCAGAGTGGGCCTCCCATTTCTCTTTCTATTCTGGTTAGTTTGCGCTGTTCTGTGAATGGAGTTGTACACTGTGTTGAATGAGATCTTCAGTTTCTTGGCAATTTCTCGCATGGAATAGCCTTCATTTCTCAGAACAAGAATAGACTGAGTTTCAGAAGAGAGTTATTTGCTTCTGGCCATTTTGAGACTGTAATCGAACCCACAAATGCTGATGCTCCAGATATTCAACTAGTCTAAAGAAGGCCAGTTTTATTGCTTCTTTAATCAGAACAACAGTTTTCAGCTGCGCTAACATAATTGCAAAAGTGTTTTCTAATAATCAATTAGCCTTTTAAATGATGAACTTGGATTAGCTAACACAACATGCCATTGGAACACAGGAGTGATGGTTGCTGATAATGGGCCTCTGTACGCCTATGTAGATATTCCATAAAAAATCTGCCGTTTCCAGCTACAATAGTCATTTACAACATTAACCATGTTTACACTGTATTTCTGATCAGTTTGATGTTATTTTAATGGACAAAAAATGTGCTTTTCTTTTAATAACAAGGACATTTCTAAGTGACCCAAAACTTTTGAACGGTAGTGTATGTGTGTCTTTTGGAGCGTTTGGGTTAAAAGCGGAAGTCAGATTTTGGTTGGACCTGGTGTGAACCTTGTGACCAATAAAATGCTAAAGTGATCTTAATAGGGAATTATGAAAATGATCTATGCAGAGCCTCAACCAAACTGGTTTGTTGAACTGATTACACATAAGAGTTCCAGAGGCAGGATGAGTCATTCTGATGACATAGCCCACTTATTCCAACCAATCTCTGTTGCAGAGGCAGCAACCAAGCAACACAACAAGAGGTTTAGGTCCCAGTAAGTCCGTCTGTTGTCATTTATCTCCTGTGGGGACAACCATCTGATGGTTTCCTTTCTCTTCTCATGTTCAAGTGGTGTTTGTTGGTATAGCTTGATTTCATCATTGGCACCGACACTACATTGAGAAAAATAATGTGTGGGATAAAAATGAACTATGTACTGTAGGGATGACATGGAAATTACACAGGCAGGTAAATGTAAACACACATCATTTCAGAGTTAACTGGCAAAACGTTACCCTCAGTAGCCCCTATACCTATGTAACATACTGTAGATATTTAACACAAGTGGAATCCCATGGTTGATAGAATCCTGATCTAAGGATCTTAGTTGTCTAGGATCTGGTTGATACAATTGTAACAAGGAACAGGGTATAATTCATTTCACAGACATGTCTGTTTCTCTTTAACACCCACTACACTCTGTTACCATGTAATAACATAACACTTACACATAGGTATATGGAAATTGCAAATTTTGTTACACATTTTGCAACATGAATCATTTCAGAGATTTGCAGGGTCAGTTTGTTTTGATRAGCCTGTCTGGAGCATGTGCCAGGGTGGCTTTCAACGGAGAATGATACAAGACTTGAATTCACTCCACCCCCCCTTCCATTGCCCRAAAAGAGACCATTCTAGTAAAACAACAGCAAACAAGGACACCTCAGTGCKCCAGGACATTTCTTTTACCCAGATGGTAGTGGGTTTTGGTGTCATTTCAATAAAGTGCACTTCAGAACATTTCCCCACATTACACCTCTTCAGAAACCCCTGTTTCTGTCAGGAGGCGCCCCCTGCGGCTACTTGACTGTGTTGAGAGGTTGGCTGAGACCTCCCACTGTAACCTAAGAGATTATTCATCAGTAATTTATCCCTCTGTCTATCTATCATTCACCTCAAGCCCTTTGCCTTCTAGATGGGCATGGTTGAATAATAGGTAGCTGAGAGAGAGAGAGAGAGAGAGAGAGAGGAGAGAGAGAGAGAGAGAGAGAGAGGAGAGAGAAGAGAGAGAGAGAGAGAGAGAGGAAGGAGAGAAGAGAGAGAGAGAGAGAGAGAGGGAGGGTGCTACTTTCCTGGTTCACTTGAAGGGTAGGATAGGAATTTACCTGTATTGACATACCTCTTCCACTCCTCTCTCTTACTTTCTCTCTCTCCCTCTCCCCACCTCTCTCCAGCTCCCTCCCCCCTCCCCCCTCCTCCCCCTCTTTCCCTCTCTAGGCTCAGGTGTGGATCTTGGTCCATCTGTCAGTATAAAAGTTTGGAAGAGGTCTTCAGCGGTTCAGTCCATCATTTCCTTTCTCATTGAGAGGTCTTCTGTCAATGAGAGGCTCAAAGGGTCGACACCTCTCCTCTACCCAGAGCCACTCAGTCTATCTAACCCTTGGCATGTGACCGGCCTCACAGTGTGACACACCTGGCACTTCTTTCTCTGACCCTGTGCCGTCTGCTCAGCACCTGACTGCCTGGCACCGCGTCCGCGACACACCTGGACACACCAGGGTACGTCTAATCCAGTGGTTTCATTAGTTAGCTAATGCTATTTTATGCAGGTGATGATTTCTTTTATGCAGGTGCATCAAACTGTCAAAAATGTTAAATCTGCAAAAAAAGGATATCAAATAATAATATATTGCCGTAGAAAATGAGAGCCCTGATGCATTCAAAGAACAGAAGTTAGTGTCAATAGACCAAACTAGCTAATTTAACTAATGTGCTATACAGGCTCTTATGATTGATGCAATTACACAGAGTGAACCAGATCCGATCCTACTGGTCCTCTTGCCGTGGGCGAGCTCTGAAACCAGGGCYAAGTACCCACTCTCTGCCAGTGGATAGGGGATGTGATAAAAGTGTATTTGATGTCCCATTCACACACGTCCCCTTCTTTGAGTCAGGTAAAGAAAGAKAGAAGGAGAGAGAGACAGAAGTGGTGACTTCAGCAGTACAGTAGCTAGGCCTTTGGAACCTGTTGTGACAGGTTTCCTTCTATGTATCTCATAGCGCTCTGCTGGGCTGCCGTGGGTTGGCTGAGGGCCAGAYAGAAAGAGAGAAAAAGAGAGAGACAGTTAAAGAAGAGAGAGAATGAGCATGAGATTAATGCTCTGAAGGCTGGAACCAGCCCTTCAGCTCTGCTTCCTACTACCACACTCTTCTGACTCAATATCACATCAACAGTATTCTTCAACAGAAGAATCGTTCTGCTGGAAAGTGTTCCAAGTGTATAGGCTAAGCCAGGTGAATTTAATAAATTCTTCTTCTTCATCAGACTGGACTGGAATGATTGATTGACATTACGAGATTTAAAGAAGATACTGTGGCCTACTGTATAAGGCAGAACAAGATTGTTGTCGAGTCAACGAGGGTGAGTTGAGCATCTCTAAATGGTCAAGAATGTGAAAAGGTTGGAAACTTTTGAGCAAGTATGGCGAACCTATGGCATTACACCTGTCTGTGCTTCTAAGCAGCTATTGCTTCTTTATTAAATGTGACATGCCTGTGAAATTACACTGAAAAACCTAATGTACAGCATGTTAAGGCCCACAAGGAGGGGACCTTGTGTGGTGGTTGTGTGTTTGCTGGGGTAACACTAGTGTCAAAAGAAAAGCTGTGTCGTTGAACAACGATGAGTCTTGTCTTCTTACCTGCATCTCTGATGTTTAACGGTTGAAAGGACACTGACTTTTGACTTTAAACGTGCTTTAGTGGCCCACTGGCCCTGTGTCAGCCACAATGGACTGAGTAACTATCCCTACTGTATGATCAACTAACTCATGATAAAATATTTAACAGATATAAGTCATTGCTGTCATCTGTGATTTTCAAATATATGGATTAGGTGTTGTAGAGCCAAATGCTAAATGATAAGCTCTTGTAAGCAAATATATGTATCATGTCAGGGTTAGGGATATATTAACCTCTGCTCCCAGGCTCTGCTACCGATGGTGAGGGGAAAGCCTGTGACAGAGGCTAGGGTTATATAGCATAACAAAGTTAGAGGCAAGGTAATCTAGGTCAGAGGGAGGCGCAGAGACAATCAGGTAATCTAGAGAAGTCCTGAGAGGTTAGAATTGTTAGCATGACAGCTGTCAATAAATCTCCAAGGGGGAAAGGCTATAATGACATCTTTACGACAGATGAATGACAGGTTCCATAATGACATAATGACATGGTGCCTGGGAACTGAAGGTTTCTGTAGTTTACAGAGAATAAACAGACTTATTATTTTGAAACACTTACATAACATTAATCTTGAGCCTGAAAATGTAATTGGCAAGTAATGTTATGGATGCTTTTTTTAGCGGTGAAAATAAGAAATAACAAAAGGTAAGAATACAAACATAAAGCAAATAGCTCAGTAGAATAAMAWTKTTAGCATCCTGAAGTGAGGGACATCAAGGAGATTAACATTCAAAAGCTTGTTCATGAGGAAAAATTTGATCATCACAGGAGTTTAGCAGGTTGTTTATACACAGAAGGAGTTTAGCAACAGGCGTTTATACACAGGACAGGAGTTTACAGGTTGTTATACACAGACAGGAGTTTTACAGGTTGTTTTATTACACAGGACAGGAGTTTACAGGTTGTTTATACACAGGACAGGAGTTTACAGGTTGTTTATACACAGGACAGGAGTTTAGAGGTTTTTGTTCCAGCCTTATTCAGCTTATTGTGGTCTAAATTGTAGACGATGAATAGTTGGGGGCAGGAATAAAAACTTGCACACAGTGCAGTACCCTGGGGCAGAAATCACCCATGTCTGTCTTTTAGAATGACCGTCATATATTACAATGAGCTGACAATTTTGCGTGATCGAGAACAATGTGTGGATCTACTTCTAACATAGTAATGTTGCACACTGCTGAATAAATTCCTGACTAAAGTCCTGTGATAGGGTGATTTTCCTGATGGACGGGAGGTTCCCAAGTTCTTTCCATCTGTCTAGGTGATGGGGTGGGATGTGCTTCAACCTGAGGAGAWCAGAGCAGAAACACAAGGCCAAGGGAGGATACATTAACCTCACTGCTCAAATTTCAGTGCTGGTTCAAGTTGCTGAGAACCACAACTACCTTTTTTAATGGGCAATTGCTTTGTAAACAGTGTTCCATATTCATAAGCYTGATCAAGATGTCACCGATTTACTGTTCATTTATCATATCATTATTCCACGTACATGTTCTTTATATGCCATGGTGAAACACAMGGGGAGGGGARAGTGACAAGAAGAAAGTTATCTAGCTAGCTAACGTTAGGTAACAGACACTACATGTATGTATTGACTGATCATGTAAGAATGCACAAATAGAACTGGAACTGGAACATTTTCTCCCAAGCGGGGACTTCAGTCCGCCATTCATTCAGAAGATTTTGTCGTTTTCGCTGTGTCGCAAGGTGTTATGGGATAGCCTCCCTGGCGAAAAGAGCAAAAAAGTATGCTCCCATGTGTACTTTGTTTTCCAGACCTCCCAAGTATGCTTATAGAACTTCCGGTAAACTTAGCACATACTTGTCTTTTCACGTTCTTATGTTTGGAATCGCACTTGAGAAATGACAGTTGATTTCCGTACTCGCTATACGCTCTAGATAGAACACAAGTATGCATTTTGGAACACTGCCAGTGTTTGTTTGACTAAATATTAGTCAAATAAAGACCTAACAGGAGCACTGTGATTTGCATATATTACTGTATCACATGGTTGACAACAGCCCAGCCAGCACATTCACATGCAGGCATAAGAGCCTGTACAGAGAGGAGAGGCTATGGGATTATGTTTTTGCCCGGTTTCATGATCCTACCCATGAATGTTTCATGGGTATGTTTCAATAATGACACTAATTCAGTGATAGGGTTTACCCAGGAAAAACTTCCCCAAAAGGACTAATTCATGGTAAACAGGTTGGAGGAGCACCTTACATATATATACTGTATGTAATGTATATCTAAATTCCTCAAGAAAAGCATATAGTTAAGGGGCAGGAAACAGTAGCCAAAGTATTTGCAGGCTTAGGATGGAGGACTTCGAATGTCAACAGGTCACAAAACTGTAAGTAAAGTGAACGAGGGTTAAGTCCCTAGTATTTGTTCTTTGAGATAATATTCGCTTTCTCCCCTCATCTCACTGCTGGCACTCTGGGCTTTAGTTATAACAACACAGGAACCGACAGAGCAAAGGATAAGAAAAGAAGGAGATGAAAAGAAGTACTTCCTAATTACATGATGGATGAAAGTGAAAAGGTAGACATTCTTGGTCCATTAGAACTGCCAATCAAATGGTGTAAAGGTGAGGGTTAGTTATGGCAACACCTCAGGACTGGGACCGCAGAAACATGCTCAGAAACAAGCACACCTGGGTTCAAATACTATTTAAAACCTTTGAAATACATTGAGCGTTTGCTCTAGCTTGCCTTGAGTGCCAGATGGGTGGGTTTTGCAGTTTTGGAACTATTCTATTGGTCCATTAAACCAGGCATACTCAATCAAACACAGATAAAGTACCAGTAATTATGCCAAATACTATTTGAACCCAGGTATGTCAGAAACCAACACACCATTCAGCTTTAGAGGAGCTTTAAAGAGGAACTGGACACTTAGAGGAAAACCAACACCACTAAACATTGGTGTATCAAATTATTCACATATATCTTTTTGTCTTTAAATCAGATGGGAACCATTCATTCATACATTTTGGCTTGTAAATTGTGGGAATATCCCTAGGACAAACTGTGGACATTTTAATATCTGATTTTTAAATGGGTAGTTTTTTGTAGAGTTATGATAACATGGCAGAGTTGGCAGACTGGTGCCATTCCTTTTCCCACATGTCAATTCACAGACAATGGCAGCGTTTGTTCATCTGAATGGCACATACATTTGTCAGTATTAGCTTCTGGTTGTGGGGAGCATTATCAATACACAGTTCCTGGAGTTAAATCATTTTGACATTAAGGTTAATTCTGTAGATGTATTGCAGTATATTGGTTAGTTTCCAACGAATGTTGTTAATTTTAGTTTAGTTTAGTTTATTTAATATTCGACCATTTAATAAAACAAGCACACATAAAAGTTGAAAAAAGCCATACATGCACATGAGGTGAAGGTGAAGATGTACTTGTTGCATGGCAAGTACACTTCACCTATGCCATGAAGGTCCAGCCCTTTTGTCAGAGGTCACAGTGCACACACAAACAGGGATGTCACACTATAGTCCTTAACCTCCCACAGATCCCGCTCCACCTTGAATCCAGTTAACCTTCTATGGCCAAAGAAATGACAGCACAGTGTTTTCTTCTCTTGATCAACCATTCTTCCTCGTCAGTGCAACTCCAAACGGCCAATCAGAGGTTTGTGTCAAGCAGGTCAAAGGAGCAGTTGCTGCAACAGAACAAAGGCTGTCTCAACTCTGACATTTCACTTCCTTTTTTACTTTTGTATGGAATCTCTCTCTCTCTCTCTCGCGTGCGCTCTACTTCTCTAAAACAGGTCGCCGTCAATAATGGCTGACCCTGGCCGTGACCCCACTCTCCGAGGGTGTCTCAGGGGGAGTTGGGATATGCAAAAAACACATCTCCATTTCATACCTTTAACACACGTACAGGTTCCCCACATCAGTAACAGACAAATATTTGAGACACACACCACACACAACAACACACACACACACACACACACACACACACACACACACACACACACACACACACACACACACACACACACACACACACACACACACACACACACACACACACACACACACACACACACACACACCACACACAACACACACACAACACACACACACCACACACGAGAGAGAGAGAGATACACACACACAAGGTCTTGATTTCACCTTTCAAACCAACTCAGCAATAGCTGGTTGTGAGTGATCTAATCTTCACGGGTGTTGCCCATTTTAATGAGCTTTGAGGTGTGTGTGTGTGTGCGTGCGTCTGTGCGTGCATTGATGTGTATAAGTGTTGTGTATGAGGTCACCCTTCCTGGAACCTCTGCCACATGTCTCACACCTCTTCTGGATCTGATAACAGAACTGTAAACTGATGAAGATGGAAAACCACCGTGCCCCTTCAACTTACAGTTGAAGTCGGAAGTTTACATACACTTAGGTTGGAGTCATTAAAACTTGTTTTCAACTACTCCACAAATTTCTTGTTTACAAACTACAGTTTTGGCAAGTCGGTTAAGACATCTACTTTGTGCATGACACAAGTCATTTTTTCCAACAATTGTTTACAGACAGATTATTTCACTTATAATTCACTGTATCACAATTCCATGGGTCAGAAGTTTAAATACACTAAGTTGACTGTGCCTTTAAACAGCGTTGAAAATTGCAGAAAATTATGTCATGGCTTTAAACTTCTGATAGGTTAATTGACATAATTTGAGTCAATTGGAGGTGTACCTGTGGATGTATTTCAAGGCCTACCTTCAAACTCGTGCCTCTTGCTTACATCATGGGAAAATCAAAAGAAATCAGCCCACAGACCTCAGAAAAAATTGTAGACCTCCACAAGTCTGGTTCATCCTTGGGAGCAATTTCCAAACGCCAGAAGGTACCACGTTCATCTGTACAAACAATAGTACGCAAGTATGAACACCATGGGACCACGCAGCCGACATACCACTCAGGAAGCAGATGTGTTCTTTCTCCTAGAGATGAACATACTTTGGTGCGAAAAGTGCCAATCAGTCCCAGAACAACAGAAAAGGTCCTTGTGAAGATGCTAGAGGAAACAGGTACAAAAGTATCTATATCCACAGTAAAACGAGTCCTATATTGAAATAACCTGAAAGGCCGCTCAGCAAGGAAGAAGCCACTGCTCCAAAACCGCCATAAAAAGCCAGACAACGGTTTGCATCTGCACATGAGACAAAATCATACTTTTTGAGAAATATCCTCTGGGCTGATGAAACCAAATAGAACTGTTTGGCCATAATGACCATCTTTATGTTTGGAGGAAAAAGGGGGGCTTGCAAGCCAAAGAACACCATCCAACCATGAAGCATGGGGGTGGCAGCATCATGTTGTGGGGTGCTTTGCTGCAGGAGGGACTGGTGCACTTCACAAAATAGATGGCAATAGATGGCATTATGTGGATATATTGAAGCAACATCTCAAGACATCAGTCAGGAACTTAAAGCTTGGTCGCAAATGGGTCTTCCAAATGAACAATACCCCAAGCATACTTCCAAAGTTGTGCAAAATGGCTTGAGGATAACAAAGTCAAGGTATTGGAGTGGCCATCACAATGCCCTGACCTCAATCCTATAGAAAATTTGTGGGCAGAACTGAAAAAGCGTGTGCGAGCAAGGAGGCCTACAAACCTGACTCAGTTACACCAGCTCTGTCAGGAGGAATGGGCCAAAATTCACCCAACTTATTGTGGGAAGCTTGTGGAAGGCTACCCGAAACGTTTGACCCAAGTTAAACAATTTAAAGGCAATGCTACAAAATACTAATTGAGTGTATGTAAACTTCTGACCCACTGGAAATGTGATGAAATAAATAAAAGCTGAAATTAATCATTCTCTCTACCATTATTCTGACATTTCACATTCTTAAAATAAAGTTGTGATCCTAACTGACCTAAAACAGGGAATTTTTACGAGGATTAAATGTCAGGAATTGTGAAAAACTGAGTTTTAATGTATTTGTGTCTGTAAACAATTGTTGGAAACATTACTTGTGTCATGCACAAAGTAGATGTCCTAACCGACTTGCCAAAACTATAGTTTGTTAACAAGTAATTTCTGGAGTGGTTGAAAAACGAGTTTAATTGACTCCATCCTACCTTCCGACTTCAACAGTAGTTTTGCGTGCCAATGCTAACTAGCTAAGTAGAAAAATGGCTTATTTKCCAGAATCTCACAGTATCCCTTTAAACCTAGTCCTAGACTAAATGTTTCTCCATTTAAAGTGCTTCTTAGTCAAAGATTAGGCTGTTCCATCGAGCCTGCAGTACCCATAACTGTACACCAAAAGATCACATACTGTATAGCCCCTAGTCTGTTAACAATGATAACTCAGAGATGCCCAGAAGACCACTGAGATGTTACACTRGGGTTAAATGCTGTAGCCTACCTGAAAGGTACATTCATACTATGAATGACCCAGACTATGAAAGATACAATAAGGATATGATGTAACGCATGGATGGCACTGGCAAGCGTCAACCACACACAGATTAATCATGCAAGCCACTGTGCATAGAGTACATGTCATGAACCTGTGAAAGCTAGGCATGACACATTTACAATTCCAAATAACATAGATAAAAAGCACAATAAATGGGATTGTGAATCATAACACACATGTTCAACTACACTGAGTGTACAAAACATGGACAAGAGCAACATGGAATGTTGCTCTTTCCATGACCAGGTCAATCCAGGTGAAAGCTATGATCCCTTTTTGATGTCACCTGTTAAATCCACTTCAATCAGTGTAGATGGTTAAAGAATGATTTTTAAGCCTTGGGACAATTGAGACATGGATGTGCAAGACAAAATATTTAAGTGCCTTTGAACAGTAGGTGCCAGGTGCACCAGTTTGAGTGTGTCAAGAACTGCAACGCTGCTGKGTTTTTCATGCTCAACAGTTTCCCATGTTTATCAAGAACGTTCCACCATCCAAAGGACATCCAGCCAACATGACACAACTGTGGGAAGCATTRGAGTCAACATGGGCCAGCATCCCTGTGGAGCACTTTCGACACCTTGTAGAGTCCATGCCCCGACCAATTGAGGCTGTCTGAGAGCAAAAGGGGGTGCAACTCAATATTAGGAAGGTGTTCCTAATATTTTATAACCTCAGTGTATACCATGCCCCAAACTCAAACACGTTTCTATTCTTCCCATTTGCAGATTTCCTTATAGGCACATCATCATGTCTACAGAATCTCCCAGCTCCACGTGTACTCACAGTGCCAACAGGTCCCTGACAACCACACCAGCCCCTCAGATCTCCTCCCTACGCACCTGTGAACCTTCAGGGTCCTCCCTCCAGCAGATGGTGCACTCAAAGGTACCAGAATCCACTGAAAACAGTTTATTTTACAGTTTCACCCAGAAATACTCCAGATGGAAACACTCCCACCATTTTGATTCAACCCAAAGCCATGCATGCTTTGGTTGCTTTTCATTGGTAATTTTCATTGTGACAGATAAATTATTTGAAAGAAAATGGATACTATTTGAACCCAGGTCTGCTTGCAACATGGAGATTGTTTATGAGTGAATCTAAAAGGATTTATAAACTGGGTGGTTTG
>NC_036841.1:4665235-4671547 GCF_002910315.2 Salvelinus sp. IW2-2015 | reverse complement strand
AGCCCTGAAATGCTGATTGCCCCCCCCCCCCTCCCCCCCCCCCCCCCCCCCCCGCCAAAACAGCATGATGTGTTTAAACCCAATGATGTCTGCGTCCCAAATAGCGCCTATAGGATGTCATTCGGGACACAGGCAATGCCAGGAGATAAAATGTATGTGGTTTCTTAGCTATTCCCTTGCATTGTTTCATTGTTCATGCAGATGCCACCCAGGAGATTCTGGATGTTGCTAAATACCAGCTAACAATTTGTATATTAATCTCTCCTCAGTGTTGATGAGAGCAGTTCTGTGTCATTTACCACCTGCCCAGCGGAGAAAGAAAGCGCCACCTACAGACAGAGAAATGCCGCTGCAGAGACCTGCAGAGGCACAGCATTGATGGAGCCATGTAACACAGAGTCAAAGGTCAAACTAGGTCAGTGTCAGCTGACCGCTTCCACCCCCTACCGTCGTCATTCAGCAATGGTGGGTTGCCACGGGTTGCCTGGCCCCTGGTCCCCCTGGGTCTCATCCCTTCATCTGTCTCAGAGAGGTGGAGGCTCTACTCTCTCTTTCACACACACACACACACACACACACACACACACACACACACACACACACACACACATCACAATGATACCAATGCTGCCAATGAGTTTCCTCAGATTTCATTACTTGTATAATGCATTTATCTTCATTCATTCCCTTTATTCAACACAGCACTCTTACCCAGAACCACTGGCTGCACCCAAGGAACCTTCCTGCTTCCTGTCCCAAGGCTATGCCTCCTACAGCCCCCTAGCCCCACTGCAGCAGGTGAGTGGGCAGGACCAAAGCACAGGGGGAGGGTTTAACTTAAGGGTGAGGTTCTTAGAGGAGCTTAACTCAATAGGGTGGTTTTGGTAGGCTATAGAGCGCAATAGTAATGGTGTCTTTTTGTAGGCACTAACTGAGGGGGTTTTGTAGGATTTTTGGATAAACGCAGAAAATAAGGTCTATGGTAACACGGGTGTAGGAGATCTTATAGTATATGTTTTGTTCTATGAGATAATCTTAAYCTGCTAACGTTAAAAATGTAGAATTTTGATGCATTTATGTAATCAAAACAAGCACACAAAGCACTTAATGACTTCATAATTCATAAATGTCCAGTTAACTGACTAATATTCTCTCAAAGACTACAAACTGTTGGTGTGGGTGGAATTTTGGTGCTGTATAGGTTGGTTGACAGAAACTACCTACGGTACTGTATATCTTTTCAAGGGTTAGTGCCACTCTGCCAAATAACTTGTCAAACACCTTGCCAAGGAAAATAACCCTTTGCCAACAGGGCTTGGTTATATCATACCGTGAACTTGTAACAGTATAGGGTTTGCAGAACACAGCTGTGCTGTTTGGAAAAACCTCACTGTGTACTCACTTTGTTGCTAAAGTAATACAAGTTCTGCTGTAACAATGTGTGTATGTATGTATGTGTTTGTGTTCTCTCTAGTTCTCACCAGGTGTGTATTCTACCAGTGGAAAATCCCAAAGTTCTCAGTACTCTCTCCAGGGCATCTCCACTCCAACCCATCAAGACAGTAGCATGCAGTCCCTCTTCCCCAAGCCCATCTACTCATACAGGTGAACATGCTACTTTGATACTCCATACATGTGCATAATCACAATCTATTACCAATCCGTACAATCAGGTTTTGGAATTTGGTGTAACATTAATTATATATTAAAGACCTTATTTAATCAAGACCTTATTCAATGAAGACCTTATTAAATCAAGACCGTATTCAATCAAGACCTTATTCAACCCAGACCTTATTCAATCAAGACCGTATTCAAACCAGACCTTATTCAATCAAGACCTTATTCAAACCAGACCTTATTCAATCAAGACCTTATTCAATCCAGACCTTATTCAATCCAGACCTTATTCAATCCAGACCTTATACAATCAAGACCTTATACAACCAAGACCTTATTTAATCAAGACCTTATTTAATCAAGACCTTATTTAATCAAGACCTTAGTCAATCAAACCCATTTCTCAATATTCATTACTCTTCTTTCTATGCATGTTTGAAATAATGGTGAAACAAGGTGAAACAAAAAAAATTGAACTGTAAGCATGTCAGTTCTTTAATAACCCCCAAAACCAGTTTACCAGTTTAGATTGAAAGGGAACCAAAGTATATATATTTGGTGTTCAGCTGTGATTTCAGTCAGTTTCTGCACATTTTGTACTCTGGTCCTCTGAGGACCAGATGGTATATATTTCAATAATGATTTAACCTAAACTCTTATCAAGTATCAATGTTACATAATACAAATAATTTATTCATGGAGTTTTTTATCTCCTTTATCCCTCAGGCTTGCAGGTGTGAGGTGGATGGAGGGGGTGTAAGGTGTGAGGTGGATGGAGGGGGGTTGTTGAGGGTGGATTGAGGGGGGTGAGTGTGAATGGATGTGTGTGTGGTCAGGTGTTGACGTGGATGGGGGTGTGTGAGGTAGTGGTCAAGGGGATGGAGGGGGGTGTGAGATTGGGTGACGAGTAGATGAGGGTGTGTGTAAGGTTGTGAGGTGTGAGGTGGATTGGGCGGGTGAAGGGGGGTGGGGGAGTGTGAGGTTGTGCGGCGTGAGTTGTGAGGTGGATGGCGGGCTGTGAGGTGTTGAGGTGGATGGGGTGTGTGTGCAGGTTTGAGATGGAAGCGGGTGTGTGTAAGGCTGAGGTGGGAGGTGGATGGGGGGTGTTTGTGGTGTTGAGTGGGATGGGGGTGAGGTGTTGAGGTGGATGGGGTGTGTGTGAGGTGTTTGAGGTGGGATGGGTGTGTGTGAGGTGTGCGGTGGGATGGGGTGTGTGAGATTGAGTTGGATGGGGGGTGTCAAGGGTGAGGTGTTTTGAGGTTGTGATGGGGGTGTGAGTTGTGAGGTGGATGGGGGCTGTGTGAGGTTTGAGGGGATGAGGAGTGTGTGAAAGATGGATGGAGCTGTGTGTTAGGTGTTGAGGTGGATGGGTGTGTGTGTGAGGTCGATGGGAGTGTATGTTGCAGGTGTGAGGAGGGATGGCAGTTGTGTGTGTGAGGTGTGAGGTGGATGGGGCCCTAGTGTGAGTTTGAGGTCGTAATTGAGATGTGTGTCTGAGGTGGATGGAGTGATGTGTGCGTGGGGTGTGATGGTGGGATGTGGATGTAGTGTGTGAGGATGTGAGGTGTCTGTGATGGAGTGGTTGAGTGTTGCTGGAGGTGATTGAGTTGAGGGGAGTGGATGTTGTGTGTGAGGTTTTGAGGTGGATGGGGGTCGAGTGTGAGGTAGATGAGCGTGGTCTGAGGTGTGAGGTGGATGGAGTGTGTGAGGTGGTGAGGTGGGAT
This sequence comes from Salvelinus sp. IW2-2015, assembly GCF_002910315.2. Classification (NCBI taxonomy): domain Eukaryota; kingdom Metazoa; phylum Chordata; class Actinopteri; order Salmoniformes; family Salmonidae; genus Salvelinus; species Salvelinus sp. IW2-2015. Next base: position 4,668,203 of record NC_036841.1, on the reverse strand, counting down.
AGTGTGAGGTGAGGGTGATGGGGTGTGTGTGAGGTTTGGATGGAGTGTGATGTGAGGTGGCATGCGAGTGTTGTGTGTGTAGCGTGGATGGGTGTGTGCTGCTGAGGTGTGAGGTGGAGGTAGTGGTCTGAGTGTGGATGGGGTGTTGTGTGAGTGGATGGCGGGTGTGTGAGGTAGATGGAGTGTGCGTGTGAGGTGTGAGGTGGATGGAGCTGTGTGTGTGAGGTGTGGAGGTGGATGGAGCTGTGTGCTGTGAGGTGGATGGGGTGTGTGTGAGTGTGGACTGGAGTGGTGTGTGTTTGAGGTAGCCCATGCCCTAGATCTACACTGGTTCCACGTACATTACCACTGCCTCTTATTCAAATCCACTACAAAGACTACCTACCATACTTATTTTCTGATGTTTTCCTCGGAGGCTGAGTTAATATGATAATAACAACTTGTTATTAGTGTTTTGTGGATGTCATCATGGATCCTTGTCATGAATGATGTACATTCTTAGAATCTTAGYTATCTGTCCCCATAGGAGAACCCTTTTTGGTTCCAGGTAAAACCCTTTTTGGTTCCAGGTAGAACTCTTTCTACAGACGGTTCTACATGGAACCCAGAAGGGTTTTACCTGGAACCAAAAAGGGTTCTCCTATGGGGACAATCGATTAACCCTTTTGGAACCCTACTGTATATGTAATGAATAAACAACACTGTGATGTTAAATAATATAATATATGTTATCATATACAATAATAATATAATATTGACTACAACTGATTGACTACACTGACTACACTGACACTGACTACAATGTTTGTCTTCAATCCGTAGCATTCTGATCTTCATGGCTCTGAGGAACAGTAAGACAGGGAGTCTCCCGGTTAGTGAGATCTACAGGTTCATGACTGAACACTTCCCCTACTTCAAGGTACAGCAGGAGGACATTATGTCTTCTCACTGACCCAACAGTCATCTCTGTGTCTTCATAACTCTTTCATTATTCTCATCCTATGTATTTTATCTGTGCAATGTCACAGGCAGAGTTGTTATAACCATTGCTATACATCCTTGWATGAACTTTGCTGATAACTCTGCTGATCTTCAACCTCTCACATCTGGCGATAAGCCCTTTCTAGAAGGACATGGAGAGAGAGAGAGAAACCATATATTGTCTTTAGAGCCTCCATAGATGAATGATACTATAATAGTGTATATAGATCCAACGGTGTGCCAAAGCAGAAGCAGCCTTTGCCGTAGACTAGCCTCATCCCCAGCCGTTTGTTAGGCTTCATCAACCCCTACCTATTCTATAGAGAATACAGGCGTGGCCTCTAGGACCTAGTCAAAAGTAGTGCACTAGGGAACAGGGTGCTATTTGGAACTCTGTGTTTATCGAGGCTAGCCGTGGGCCACCCCGGCTGATACCCGTTAGGGCTCGATCTGTGTCTTCCCATCCATCACGATGCTTATAGACCCATGGCATCAATCGCAGATAGCCCTTTAAAGAAATTCATAAATTATTAAATATACTAAAGCAATTCCTTGATTATTTACATAGCCACAAACTATACAGTAGTATATAAAAATTGAACAATTAAAAATTGGAGGGGAAAAAAGTATTCCATGGAAAATTAAAAATACTGTTACTGTACATTTCTCCTCTCCTTTCTGTCTCTCAGAACAGCTCCAGATGGATGGAAAGAACTCGGTCCCCACAGACTGCTCTCTGAATAAGTGCTTTGAGAAGGTGGAAATAAGATTGGCAACTCTTCCCGTAAGGGCTGCCTGTGGGCCCTCAACCCAGCAAGATAGAGAAGATGCAGGAGGAGCTACACAAGTGGCGCCGTAAGACCGCCTCACTGTCACGCAAGAGCATGGCAGACCAGGGTACTAGTAGGTGGTCCATACATCACGACCAGAATCCCTTAGACCTGGCTATGTTTTATTTGCGCTTCCTCAAAGTCAGATGCCCAGTGTTTTAATGGACTGTTAAGCTTGGCAGTCCTCAGGTCCGTCATGGATAAATGACACCCTAATAAGATGGTTCTATGTTATTCCAGAAAGATTCAAGTACAGCTTGTGTTTTACAGACAGGGCATGTTACCTTGGAGACCGAGCAACCCAGGTTCTGGGTGATTCTATCCACTAGCCTTTTTGGCAGCTATTACAGGAGATAAATGTAAGGTCATCTGCAATTTACCCCGCACATCAATCTCTCTCCTCTCTCTCTCTCTCTCCTCTCTCTCCGCTCTCTCTCTTCCTCTCTTTTCTCTCTCATCCCTCTCTCCTCCTCCTCTCTCTCTCTCTTGCTCTCTCTCTTGTTTTCTCAGAGGACCTGGATCGCCTGTTGGGGAAAGACCAGAGAATCTGAAATCTTTACCTTTTTACCACCCAGACCCCACTGGCAAGATCCACCACAAACTACGACCTACCCCTTCCCTCCTTCACTTTCATCCCCATCCTGCCCCAGAGCCCTGTCGCCCTCCCAAGTCCCTCTACCTCCCTCGCCCCTTCCACCCTGACAGTCACCAGGCACCCCCGCACATGTCCCCCCACCCACCCCCCCTTCTCCGCTTCTACTCCCCCTGCGGACAGCAGCTCCATCAGGTATCCCTCCCAATGTGGGTACCTTGGGTTCCCCCTTGGCGGGCAGACACCCTCCAGCTGTAGCGCCACCATACGGCAGAGTATGACGTTGGGCCCAGGAGCATGAGGAGCACAGCTAGAGGAGATGCTAGTAACGATATCGACATGCTCAACCCCAGCTTGACTGACCTGCAACTCCACGGTGAGAGAGAGAGAGAGAGAGGAGAGAGAGAGAGAGAGAGAGAGAGAGAGAGAGAGAGAGAGAGAGAAGAGAGAGAGAGAGAGAGAGGAGAGAGAGAGAGAGAGAGAGAGAGAAGAGAGAGAGAGAGAGAGAGAGAGAGAGGAACCATATTCAGGAATTATTTTAACAATCTACAAATATGTGCAACCC
>NC_036841.1:4643750-4665205 GCF_002910315.2 Salvelinus sp. IW2-2015 | reverse complement strand
ACCCACTGTCGTCGGTCTGTCCTGTCCTGTTCCTGTCTGTCTGTTCTGTCTGTCTGTCTGTCTGTCTGTCCTGTCCTGTCTTGTCTGTCTGTCTGTCTGTCTGTCTGTCTGTCTGTCTGTCTGTCTGTCTGTCTGTCTGTCCTGTCTGTCTGTCTGGACGAGGAGGTGAATGTCCAAATGTGGCATGCTGCAACAGGTTTTTGGGCTCTTCTTACCGAAACCTTACTGATGAACCTGTGCCCGTCGAAAGTACTGAGATGATGACGAGGGGAAATAAGATAAAGACACTTCATGGCTCGGCGTGGTGTGGTTGTGGTGTGTGTTGTGTGTTGTGCACAATTGTGGCACTACCACGCTGCTTTGGTTCCCTTCTTGAACTTTTGACTTGATTTTTTTTAAAATTACTTTTAATTCCCTATTTTTTCGGTAGAAAAATGAGGTTGAGGCTGGTGCAGAGCTGGACATGAGAGCTGACTAAGGGATCTGAAGACTGCCATCCATGAGATCACATTATAGTTTAAGAAGCTGTATATTGTTGATTTACATAGAATGTTTACAACAGTGGAGTAAAACAAGCGTATTATGTTGGGTTCTGAACTAACTTCTAAGCTATATTCTCAAGGATGAGTGGGTAAATATCATTAATTGAAATGGTCAAAAAATTTATGGATTGCAATCAATTAACGCTAAGATGCCCTCTTTAGAAGAATGTCATAGACAATAACTGTTATTAGTCTTCAATGCAATTTCCTTGAATTCATTTACATAAGGTCGCAACATAACTATAGAAAACAAGTAAGTATATGTTCACTCTCCTCTCAGGTTACTTGTGGGACGAGCTGAGAGAGGACAGCCTGGCTCCTGATTCGCTGGTGGCAATCAGTCCCTCTCCGTCCCTCTCATCTTCCCAGCCAACACACTTCCTCCTGGGGTCAAGTCTGAGGAGCACCTGTCCTGTCAACCAGACATCAGAGTTGATCTCTGTCGGTCTGGGGAAGGAAGAGGAGGAAGATGAGGAGGAGATGGACGGAGGATGTGGAGGTCTATCAGACCTACATATTAATGGACAGTACCACACAGCCTACACAGGTGTGGAGAGTTTAGCTGGTTACCTCACTTCCATGGGGAACACCCCCATACCTTTGCTTTGAAGCCCAGGAATAGGGCTCCCTTCGTGAAATCTCACCAAGAYCTTCCCCCTGGACCTCCAGGACAACTCAAGACTGGGGTTGTGAAGGTCAAGACTTATCACAATGCAGCAATGAAACAGTGACAATATTGTGCACAGTTTGAGCACAATCAAACATCATATTTTGCTTTGCTTTGAACCTGTAGAGCTTGTTGGCTCAATTTGTCTACAATTAGCCTGAATTAAATGTGTGAGTGAGTAGGGGTTCAGGTTTTATCACAATTGTGTTAACAATATGTTTTTATTCATATCATTGACTGTGGCTGGGTCAAATTCAAAACTTGACATTCATGAGAATGAATGGATCCAAAAGCTCATGACACATCTTACTGTTCAGTGATTAGGAGTAGAGTGCAGTACCACCTAACTTCACACAAGATGGCAGCAGAGAGCTGTAGTGAACGTTAGAGTTGTTGATAAAAATACAGCGCTGGTGACATTTCTTCCTTATTCTACACTACAGAGAATCATATCTGTTCWACACAACACATTTCTATGTTGAACATTTTGTGAAGTCTCTTTCTCCTGAATAAGCCCCCTGTTGTGATATGTTCCCGCTTTTTCAATTTGCATTTTATTCAGTTTATGGTGACAAGAGATGATTCAAGCCATCTGGTTTTAAGCTCAAAGCTAATGAATGTAATTACAAGATTTGTCTTAGCATAATTGCTGATACGAAACAGGGAACATACTCACTGTTAACTCAATTAATTTTCTTTCTAGAAATWGTTTTCAAAGCTTTCTAGCTAAAATACCATTGAGGATGGAAGTCAATGTCAAGGCAGAGCCGGACAACTGTTCTCAGACCTTCCTCTGGTTCCTGTAAGCCCTATCTAATCATTTAGCTTCCATAATTATGAAAATGAATAAGGTGACATCACCTTACCAGGAACATATTTCGAGAGTGTATTTTAGTCATAGCATGTGTGAAAAGGCCCTTTTTCTTGTATGGAATGACTGAGTGTATAGTAAACTGTCTTTGATTTATAGCGCTTAAACTGATTCATGATTTGATATTCTAGTCTAGACGTCTATCACCATCACAAATCTATCCAGACATTGTAAAACAACCTTTGTTATAATTGGCTGTTCCCACATATTGTAGCTGGTGTCATTGTTTTACCATCTTGGGTATCAAGTGAAAAAAGACCACAAGTCGCATTTCAAGACTTCCCAAAAAAATCACATATATTTATTTCTCTGAGTGGCATTTCAACTGTCCAAACTTTACATCATTTTAATTTACAATAACCACATTTCTTATAAATACATCTGCAAATCTCTTGAGACTAAATATGTGCTGGATATCAAAATGAATATCTGGTTTTGAGTTCATATATGACTATCCTTCGCCTACTTTTAACTCGTCAAAGTGGCTACTTAAAAAAATACTTTAGAAGATAAAACTATGAGTATACATAAATAAACACGACTAGGGTTGCAAAATTCCAGTAACTTTCCTAAAATTCCCAGTTTTTCCAAAAATCCATCTTGGAAAATTCCTGGAATCAGGCTGGAATAAGAAATSCAGGAATCCTCCAAAAGGGACTTCTGGAAAACCAGGGAATTTTGGAAAAGCTAGAATTTTTCCAGMCCCAAATACGACACATTCACATTAAAAGAGTACCTGTCCCATTCTACGATGTACTGTACGCTAATGGCATTCAACTGGTTTCTACTGGCATGGTGATCAACAAAGAACCTCATCAAACGGTAGTACTGTTCCTTTCAGGGACAACGTGTCATTCAGAGCTAATGGCTATTTATTAGAAATTCAAGAAACTTTTTTGACTTTCTTTAAGAGTAAAAAAAAGTAGCAGAACCCTAGTAGAAATATATAGGTTCTGCTTGCTCGACTAGAATACATGTTTTGATGATGTCAGAGAATTGTGTGTCTGTGTCACTTGGTAATGCGACAGACAGCTGGTCTGTCTGTCTGTCTGTCTGTCTGTCTGTCTGTCTGTCTGTCTTTCTCTGTTGTTTAAATAGCTACAGTACCAGTCAAAAGTTTGGACACACCTACTCCTTCAAGGTTTTTTCAGATTTTTTTTTACTATGTTCTACATTGTAGAATAATAGTGAAGACATCAAAACTATGAAATAACACATATGGAATCATGTAGTAACCAAATATATATTATATATTTTAGATTCTTCAAARTAGCCACCCTTTGCCTTGATGACAGCTTTGCACAGTCTTGGCATTCTCTCAACACGCTTCACCTGGAATACTTTTCCAACAGTCTTGAAGGAGTTCCCACATATTCTGAGCACTTGTTGGCTGNTCCAACTCATCCCAAACCATCTCAATTGGGTTGAGGTCGGGTGATTTTGGAGGCCAGGTCATCTGATGCAGCACTCCATCACTCTTCTTCTTGGTCAAATAGCCCTTACAMGGCCTGGAGGTGTGTTGGGTCATTGTCCTGTTGAAAAACAAATGATAGTCCCACTAAGCGCAAACCAGATGGGATTGCATATCGCTGCAGAATGTTGTGGTAGACATGCTGGTTAAGTGTGCCTTGAAATCTAAATAAATCACTGACAGTATCACAGCAAAGCACACCCACACCATCACACCTCCTCCTCCATGCTTCACGGTGGGAACCACACATGCGGAGATCATCCATTCACCTACTCTGCGTCTCATAAAGACACGGCGATTGGAACCAAAAATCTCAACATTTGGACTAATYAGACCAAAGGACAAATTTCCACCGATCTAATGTCCATTGCTCRTGTTTGTTGGCCCAAGCAAGTCTCTTCTTATTATTGGTGTCCTTTAGTAGTGGTTTCTTTGCAGCAATTTGACCATGAAGGCCTGATTCACGCAGTCTSCTCTAAACAGTTGATGTTGAGATGTGTCCGTTACTTGAACTCTATGAAGCATTTATTTGTGCTGCAATTTCTGAGGCTGGTAACTCKTAAAGAACTCATCCTCTGCAGCAGAGGTAACTCTGGGYCTTCCTTTCCTGTGGCGGTCCTCATGAGAGCYAGTTTCATCATAGCACTTGATGGTTTTTGCGAATGCACTTGAAGAAACTTTTCTTGAAATGTTCTGCATGGACTGACCTTCATGTCTTAAAGTAACGATGGAATGTCGTTTCTCTTTGCTTATTTGAGCTGTTCTTGCCATAATATGGACTTGGTCTTCTACCAAATCTTCTGTATACCACCCCTAACTTGTCACAACACAACTGATTGGCTCAAACGCATTAAGAAGGCAAGACATTCCAGAAATGAACTTTTAACAAGGCACACCTGTTAATTGAAATGCATTCCAGGTGACTACATCATGAAGCTGGTTGAGAGAATGCCAAGAGTGTGCAAAGCTGTCATACTGGAAAAGGGTGGCAACTTTTTTAAACACTTTTTTGGTTACTACATGATTCCATATGTGTTATTTCATAGTTGTGATGTCTTCACTATTATTCTACAATGTAGAAAATAGTAAAGTAAAACCCTTGAATGAGTAGGTGTGTCCAAACTTTTGACTGGTACTGTAAATGTCAATGAGATGAAGTGCAGATAAGCAGACACTCTCTCTATCTCTCTTTCTCGCTCTCTACATTTTTTCTGTCTCTTCTTTTCTGTCTTTCCCTTTCTCTTTTTCTCTTTAGCTGACTGACTGAGAACACACTGACTAGACATTCAATCTCACTCATTGTTACTGGCCCTTATATACTGTACTGGTTGTGCATTTATTTTGTCTAGATCAGGCCACATCAGATGTGTCCCATAGCGAAGGTCTGTGTGTGTTTATGTATGCTAGACTGTGTACACATCTATAACACTCTCTATCAGACACAGCAAGTTGAGAGGTCATTGCAAGAGACTGGGGTAGGGGATTGCAACTAAGGGGATAACAAACAATGGGGGAATTCTGATTGGAGAAATAAAGCAGCTGAGAGTGCGAGGCTGTCCATCAGTCCTGTTGCTTGTCACCTGTCAGTCCGTCCATACGTCTCTCCGTTCGTTATGTCTGTCTATCTGTCTGTCTGTCTGTCTGTCTGTCTGTCTGTCTGTCTGTCTGTCTGTCTGTCTGTCTGTCTGTCTGTCTGTCTGTCTGTCTGTCTGTCTGTCGCATTGTCTGTCTGTCTGTCTGTCCATGGTCCTATGGAGGGGTGGGTTAGAGTTGGAGTTGGAGTGGGTCTAGGTGTCTAGGGAAGTCCTGTGCTCCTACGGACTCCCACTGTAGGAGTAGTCTGCCTTGTTGTGCATCACCAGCTTGTTGTCCACAAAGTAGAAGCTGTCGGACTGCGTTTTGTATGGGTGTAGGATCATCTCACGCACTGAGGAAGAAGAGGAAGGACACGTCAGTGTGTGTGTTTGAGTGAGTGTGTGTGTGTGTGTGTGTCGAACTGTGTCGTATGGGTACAGGAAGTGCGTGTATGCATGCATGCTATGTCTGTGTCTCTGTTTCTACGTGTGTCTATACTCACTGATGTCCTCTGATAGAGGGGGGAACTCGTAGATGTGTTCGCAGGTGTTCTTGCTGCTGGGCATACAGAAACCAAACTCAAAATCAAAACTCTTGAGGAGCTGCTCTCTGAAGTAGTGCCTCTCAATCATCCTGAAGTTGTTGATGGGCATGTCTCCCACTGTGAACTCCACACTGTGTCAGAGAGGAAAGGGGGACAGAGAGATCTGATAAACTATTGGAAACACACTTACACATCATTTGTTTGTTATAGTTTGTTGCAGAACCAAAGTGTAATTCCATGTTTCCTCATTTACCCCTCTACAGTAGCCCTTTCTTGCATTCTAATGACTAGTGGCCTTGTGTGGAATGTTATTCATATTTTTCATAATTTCATAATAAACATTAATTTAAATAAACAGCAGAAAATCTGGTGTTTCGATGCCAAACTTTTGCTATGTTTCAGCCTTCTGTGATGTATACAAAGTGTAATATTGGGATGAAAACTCCAAATGTAAAAACGTAATACATTTCAACTCTATATCTGACATGGTACAGGTGTCTTCTTTTTTTAAGCCCATAACCATGTGTGTGAGGTGTATACGTTGGTTTCAATGTAGATGTGTTTAAGACGACCAATAAACACTCTGTGTGACCCTGATTTAGCCCACTGCAGTAAAAGGTTCATTAATAACAACTGGCCTGACTGTCCTTTTTCTCATCTCTCTTTCTCTCTCTCTTTCTCCCTCACCCTGCCTCCTTTTTTTCTCTCTCCCTCTCTCTTTCTCCCCCTACTGTGTAGCCTTCCTGCCTCCTTGGTATCTGTCACACACAAACATGCACGCAAGCACGTAGGCACGCACACACACACCACCTCTCACTCTCTGAGAATAGCCCTCCCCATCTGTCTCCTCTCAGAAGAGAACAGCAGGGCACTGAATGGCCACCGCTCCACCACCCTTACACACCCACACAGGCGGCCATCTTAGCTGTGACTTACGTGGCGCCGACCTGGCGCAGCTGCAGGAAGGCAGGGGTGAACTGGTAACGGACGAAGCGGCCTCCGTTGGGGTCAAAATCCTTCTTTTCGCCCGCTGCCACAGTGTCACAAAAGAGACCGCGTTAAAGAGCCTGCTGTTTTGAAGCACAGTCTCTCTGCTGTGTACCTCTCTGAATAGACACTGTTTCAGAGCCTTAGATGATCAACTCACACAGCGAAATAACACCTTCTCAGTAGAGACCAAGCTAATAGGAGTAATTTGTTCATGAATCATGCATAGTACTGCCTGGGCCTAGTTAACCCAGAGGTATATGCTGCTCACACATACAGTAGGTCCTAAAACCTCTTCGTTATCAGAGGCTATGACCTGTATTTTAGTGCCACAAGTCATATATCCTAGGCTCTAATAAGAGAGAATATTGTTAACATGTATATATGAATATGTTAGGGAACACAAATACTAATGGTTATATTTAGCACAGAACAGGCCTATTACTGACCTGGTGCTGTTGGTTTGGTGATCTCAAACAGCACCGTCCCTGTCTCCATGTCTTGATTAAATACATTACCAACATATAGCTCATACACAGTACATGCATCTAATATATGTGCTGTTTAATACGGTAGTTTTGACATAGCCCATACCTGGTACAGGGGGTTTGGTGATCTCAAACAGCACCGTCCCAGTCTCCATGTCTCGGATCTTGAACCGTGTGAAGTCGATCATGTGAACGTTCTCCTCTGGGGAACATAGGTAGTCTGAAACAGAAAGGGGACAGAGCACATTTTAATCTGAATACAGTTGGGTTACATACTCTACAGAAAACATTTTAGTCTGAATACAGGAGGGGCTACGATATGTCCAGAAGACAGCGCTTTTAGGTCTGATTTAAAGGAGGGTACATACTCTAAGAACACTTTCAGTCTGAATACAGAGGGCTACATACTCTACAAACACTTTAGTCTGAATACGAGGAGGGCTACATACTCTAAGCAAACACTTTCAGTCTGAATACAGAAGGGCTACATACTCTACAAAACCTTTTAGTCTGAATCAGGAGGGCTACATACTCTACAGAACACTTTGAGTTTGAATACAGGAGGGCTACATACTCTACAGAACACCTTTTAGTCTGAATACAGGAGGGCTACATACTGCTACGAAAAACCTTTTAGTCTGAATACAGGAGGGCTACATACTCTACAGAACACATTTTAGTCTGAATACAGGAGGGGCTACATACTCTACAGAACACCTTTTAGTCTGAATACAGAGGAGGCTACATACTGTACAGAACACTTTAGTCTGAATACAGGAGGGCTACAGGAGGGTACATACTCTACAGAACACATTTTAGTCTGAATACAGGAGGGCTACAGGAGGGCTACATACTCTAACAAACACTTTCAGTCTGATACAGGAGGGCTACATACTCTACAGAACACATTTTAGTCTGAATACAGGAGGGCTACAGGAGGGCTACATACTCTACAGAAACCTTTTAGTCTGAATACAGGAGGGCTACATACTCTAAGAACACATTTTAGTCTGAATAGCAGGAGGCTACATACTCTACAGAACAATTTTTAGTCTGAATACAGGAGGGCTACGGAGGGTACACATCTAACAGAACACATTTTAGTCTGAAATACAGGAAGGCTACATACTCTACAGAACCTTTCAGTCTGAATACAGGAGGGCTACAACACTCTACAGAAACTTTTAGTCTGAATCAGGAGGGCTACAGGAGGCTACATACTCTACAGAAACCTTTTAGTCTGATACAGGAGGGCTACATACTCTACGAAGAACACCTTTTAGTCTGAATACAGGAGGGCTACAGGAGGGCTACATTCTCTACAGAGCACATTTTAGTCTGAATACAGGAAGGCTACAGGAGGGCTACATACTGTACAGAACACATTTTAGTCTGAATACAGGAAGGCTACAGGAGGGCTACATACTCTAAGACAGAACCTTTAAGTCAAAGGAATGAACAGTAGAAAGGACTATGTATACTTTTACCGTACTTTTGTTTACATTCATGGAATCATTCTTGAATTGTCAACCTCTTACATACAAATAAACCAGAAATGTTTAACATATTAGTATAAAAGTTCACTTTTATCAAGTAAAGGAATATAAAAGCATGAAACTTGGTACACTTGTACATCTGGACTACAAGTAATGATATCTATGTTATAAGACAATTATGCAGTTGTTAAAGCCTTGTGCTCACTGATTCAGCTCTTCCAAAACATGCCCCTTCACTAAGCACTCTGACCCTTCCCCATCCAGCCACTTGGCCAGCCTGTCAGATCCTCACCTAACAGAGAGACAGAAAGAGCTATTTTTACTCCTCTAATCTTTGCATCTGCCAAGATGTGACACTGACAATAACCACAGTCTTATAGTCACTGGAGAAGTTCTCTGTGATAACATGCATGCCCACAGTGTTTTGTGTCACACTAACAGAACTGACAGTTTGGAATCTGAGACACTTCTATAAGGCCCTCTCACAGAACTGACCGTTTGGAATATGTGGACAGGCAAAACTATTAGGACAGAAATCGAACACTAACCAACTGGTTCCAATATGGTTCCAATACGGCTCAGTTGGTTGGAACCATGGTGTCGGCAAAACCAGGGAAACACCAGGGTGCCAGCCAACTTAACCTAAGGTTCGGGTCGAGGGTACTGTACGCTGATCCCACACTCTTAGAAAAAAGGTTCCAAAAGGGTTCTTCGGCTGTCCCCATAAAATAACCCTTTTTGGTTCCAGGTGGAACCCTTTTTGGTTCCATGTAGAACCCTCTCTGTGGAAATGGTAACACATGAAACCCAAAAKAATTCTACCTGGAAMCAAAAAGGGTTCTTCAATGGGTTCTCCTATGGGGAAAGGCTAAGAACCGTTTTAGGTTCTAGATAGCACCCTTTTTGCAGATCTGTGCCAAAGGGACAGCATCTACAGCCCTGTGACATACACTCACCCCCCCACAGGCTGTGGATTAAGACTAAGAGGCTTACATTGTTTCACCGTCACATGGACAGATTGGAAGACGCTAAGGGGATTTGGGGAAACTATAGGTTTTACTGTACTGTAACCCCCATTCCCCTGACACCACCCCACAMATTGACCACTGCACCCCTTTCATACACCCCTCCCTACCTGCATCCTATTAAAAACTACAGGTGGGCACCTGCCTCTAAGCCTTTGATATAACTTCATGTCAAAACTGTACTGAGGTAGAATAGTAAGAGCACATTCTAGTAAGACTTTAGTGGGCCCTCACACACACACACACACACACACGCACACGCACACGCACACGCACACACACACACACACATGCGCGCGCGCGCGCGAAACATACACTGTGTGCACAGACACACGTATGCACGCACACAAACACTCTCTCCCTCCCTCTCTACTTACCTAAGGGTTAGGAACCAGATGGACCAAACTGGCTAGCCAATGGCCAGGAGATATTTTTAGCCTTCCTGGTACCTAGCTGTGCTACATGGAGAGAGGGGAGGTGTCTGTATGTGTATGTTAGTATGCATGGTTTTGTGTGTGTGTGTGTGCATATGTGTGTGTGTGTAAGGGCCTTAACACAAATCTGCTGAGGTCCTGTTCCCTGCTCCGGCCCTGGTGTTGTTAGGGTATTTAATTAATTGGCAGAGGCTTTGGACTCTTCTGTGTGTGTGTGGTGGTGTGTGTGTGTGTGTGTGTGTGTGTGTGTGTGTGTGTGTGTGGTGTGTGTGTGTGTGTGTGTGTGTGTGTGTGTGTGTGTGGTGGCGTGGCGTGCGTGCGGGTGCTGCGTGCGTGCGTGCGGTGTGTGCGGTGCGTGTGTGTGTGTGTGCTGTGCATATGTGTGTTGCGTGTAAGGGCCTTAACACAAATCTGCTGAGGTCCTGTTCCCTGCTCCGGCCTGGTGTGTTAGGGTCATTAATATAATTGGCAGCAGGCTTTGGACTCTTCTGTGTGTGTGTGCGTGCGGTGCGGTGTGCGTTGGTGCGTGTGCGTGTGTGTGTTGTGTGCGTGCGTGTGTGTGTGTGTGGTGCGTTGCGCAGTGCGTGTTGTGTGTGTGTGCGTGTGCGTGTGGTGGTGTGTGTGGTGTGTGCGCGTGCGTGTGTGTGTGTGCCTGTGCAGATTGGAGTAATTCCTTTGAGTTGTGACTGGGTCTCCTGGCTACTTTCCATCTCACCTACTACCCACCTGTCATTATAATCCACACCACAGTACTACTACACCTTCAGATAGATAGTAAAAATGGTGTATMCYGTATGTGTGTGTGTGCGGGCGTGTGTATTCTTTACTGGTGGGGCAATGGACATGTTTAATAGGTAAGGCCAGGGGTCTATGTCTAAGGCCAGAAAGGTTATCTCAGGTGAGAGTACAGTTGATGGGAAAGCACTTAGCACTGGGACATAACGGGAAGTCAGTCCAGCCACACCACATCACATGTCTGCTGGAATAACAGGCCAGTCAACAGATTTACTGTACATGTAAGCAGCTCTMCAACTTAAACCAGCAACCACAAACTGTGATTTTTACTTCTGAGGCCAACATACTGTAAGCTATGAGGGTTACAAAATAACTCCAACTGATGTGAGGCTTATCTGTACTACTGAACTATGGCAAGTTTCAAGTTTTATTTGTCAAATGCACAAGTACAGTGACATGCTTTACTTGAAATCCCAATCCAACAGTGCTGTACTCAATATCAAACTAGTATAAAAACAAACAAAAAAACAACAATAAAAAACACAWTAAGACAAAAACAGAAGAATGTCAGCTATATTCAGGGTCAGTGTCAATACCAAATTCACAATGTGCAGGGATACTGGAGTACTGAGGTAGATACACTACATTACCAAAAGTATGTGGACACCTGCCGGTTGAACATCTCATTCCAAATTCATGGGCATTAATATGGAGTTGGTCCCCCCTTTGCTGCTATAACAGCCTCCACTCTTTTGGGAAGGCTTTCCRATAGATGTTGGAACATTGCAGCGGGGACTTGCTTCCATTCAGCCACAAGAGCATTAGTGAGGTTGGGCACTGATGTTGGGCAATTAGGCCAGGCCTAATTGTTGGCATTCCAATTCATTCCAAAGGCGTTCGATGGCGTTGAGGCCAGGGCTCTGTGCAGACCAGTCAAGTTCTTCAAAACTAATCTCAACAAACCATTTCTGTATGGACCTGCTTTGTGCACAGGGGCATTGTCATGCTGAAACAGGAAAGGGCCTTACCCAAACTGTTGCCACAAAGTTGGAAGCACAGAATCGTCTGGAATGTCATTGTATGCTGTAGCATTACGATTTCCCTTCACTGGAACTAAGGGGCCTAGCCCGAACCATGACAAACAGCCCCAGACCATTATTCCTCMTCCACCAAACTTTACAGTTGGCACTATACATTGGGGCAGGTAGTGTTCTCCTGGCATCCGCCAAACCCAGATTTGTTCGTTGGACTGCCAGATGCTGAAGCGTGGTTCATCACTCCAGAGAACTCGTTTCCACTGCTCCAGAGTCCAATGGCGGCGAGCTTTACACCGCCCAGCCGACGCTTTGCATTGTGCATGGTGATCTTTTGTTTGTGCGGCTGCTCGGCCATGGAAACCCATTTCATGAAGCTCCTGATGGACAGTTCTTGTGCTGAAGCTGCTTCCAGAGGTAGTTTAGAACTCAGTAATGAGTGTTGCGGCCGAGGACACACTCCGCGCTTCAGCACTTGGCGGTCCCGTTCTGTGAGTTTGTGTGGCCTACCACTTCGCGGCTGAGCCGTTGGTGCTCCTAGACGTTTCCACTTCACTATACCAGCACTTACAGTYGACCGGGGAAGCTCTAGCAGGGCAGAAATTTGACGAACTGACTTGTTGGAAAGGTGGCATCCTATGACAGTGCCCCGTTGAAAGTCACTGAGCTCTTCAATGAGGCCATTCTAATGCTAATGTTTGTCTATGGAGATTGCATGGCTGTGTGCTCGATTTTATACACCTGTCAGCAACTGGTGTGGCTGAAATAGCCGAATCYGCTAATTTGAAGGGGTGCCCACATACTTTTGTATATATAGTGCACCTGTATGTGAATAACACATTGATTTAGGGGTAAATGTGGTCAATAAACGGTAGCAATATTGAGGGTTGTACAGTACAGTATATCTTAAATAATTGTCAATGACCATTGAGTTCAAATACTAACTTACAGCACTTAGGCTAACCTTTTGCTCATTTGGCAGCACAGGTCATTCAGGTTCAAATAAGTGTAAAATAATACTATTCAAATTCAAATGTTGCTGTCCCCTCAATAATAAACAAAGAAGTATAGAACAGACCTACAGTGTTAGAATGTAGATATTCATAACAAAACACTATAGACTATTACAGCTCTATAACATTATTGTAGGTCAGTTATGTGTGTAGTGACTGAATGACCTTAATGTGCACTCTGACGCCATATGGTACAGTAGATGTCATCTAACTACCTAACACGTTACATCAGAGGCCAAAGCTGTGTCCAGGCATCGGCTAACAAGTGGTAGAGCAGGCTAGTGCGGCCATTAAATCCTCATCAACATGCAGTACAACCATGCTGCAACGCAGCGCCATTTAAATTCAGTGTTGGAAAAGTCAAAAGTCAATCTCTGGAAGAAAGAATGATGCCGTGCCGTCCGCAAAATTGTAAGAAATTATGTTATTATGACCATTCTATTTCTATAATAAGACGTCCCTTTTCCAATCTGTCAGTCAAATCCAAAGGCTCCACCCACATTTTTACAGCCATGACAACCACAATCACAGTATGTTGGAAAGGAAGCCGTTGTTACCCTGGCAACACTGGCAATATGTTCTTGGCACACGGCAGCCTTGCCTTCTTTACTGTGACTGTGATGTCTGATAAGAGTGATGTTCTCAGAACATGAGACGGCTACAGATCAGCTAGCTAAACAGGAGCTCCACGAGCAAATTGTATGAGCCCCACTACCCATACTGCAGTGCAAAGGCTGCATCTTAATAGTCGTCCCCACAACCCATAGTACAAAGAAGGCCGCATCTCAATAGTCTAAAGTGGCTTCCTCCCCTTTACTGATCTGAACACACAGACAAAATAAATTATGGAGGAAATTGCTTTCACCTGTTCAGTTCATTCATGTCAGTGTAGATTTTCTTCTCCACTATGCAATCTGGTTTCCGAACTGGTCATGGGTGCACCTCAGCCACGCTCAAGRTCCTAAAAGATATCATAACCGCCATTGATAAAAGACAGTACTGTGCAGCCGTCTTCATCGACCTGGCCAAGGCTTTCGACTCTGTCAATCACCGCATTCTTATCGGCAGACTCAATAGCCTTGGCTTCTCAAATGACTGCCTTGCCTGGTTCACCAACTACTTCTCAGATAGAGTTCAGTGTGTCAAATCGGAGGGCCTGTTGTCCGGACCTCTGGCAGTCTCTATGGGGGGTGCCACAGGGTTACATTTTCGGGCCGACTCTTTTGTCTGTATATATCAATGATGTCGCTCTTGCTGCTGGTGATTCTCTGACCACCTCTACGCAGACGACACCATGTATACACCACGACATCTGTATACATCTGGCCCTTCTTTGGACACTGTGCTAAGAAACCTCCAAACGAGCTTCAATGCCATACAACAATCTTTCCGAGCCTCCAACTGCTTTTAAATGCTAGTAAAACTAAGTGCATGCTCTTCAACCGATTGCTGCCCGCACCCGACCGACCGACTAGCATCACTACTCTGGACGGTTCTGACTTAGAATATGTGGACAACTACAAATACCTAGGTGTCTGGTTAGACTGTAAACTCTCTTTCCAGACTCACATTAAGTATTTCCAATCCACACAACAAAGCCTCCTTCACTCATGCTGCCAAACATAGCCTCGTAAAACTGACTATCCTACCGATCCTTGACTTCGGCGATGTAATTTACAAAATAGCCTCCAACACTCTACTCAGCAAACTGGATGTAGTCTATCCCAGTGCCATCCGTTTTGTCACCAAAGCCCCATATACTACCCACCACTACGACCTTGATGCTCTCGTTGGCTGGCCCTCACTACATATTCGTCGCCAAACCCACTGGCTCCAGGTCATCTATAAGTCTATGCTAGGTAAAGCCCTGCCTTATCTCAGCTCACTGGTCACCATAGTAACACCCACCCATAGCACACGCTCCAGCAGGTATATCTCACTGGTCATCCCCAAAGCCAACACCTCTTTGGCCACCTTTCCTTCCAGTTTTCTGCTGCCAATGACTGGAACTGCAAAAATCACTGAAGCTGGAGTCTTATATCTCCCTCTCTAACTTTAAGCATCAGCTGTCAGAGCAGTTTACCGATCACTGTACCTGTACACAGCGAATCTGTAAATAGCACACCCAACTACCTCATCCCCATATTGTTATTTATCTTTTTGCTCTTTTGCACCCCAGTATCTCCTTGCACATCATCATCTGCACATCTATCACTCCAGTGTTAATGCTGAATTGCAATTATTTCGCCTCTATGGCCTATTTATTGCCTTACCTCCCTACTCTTCTACATTTGCACACACTGTACATAGATTTTTACATCGTGTTATTGACTGTACGTTTGTTTATGTGTAACTCTGTGCTGTTGTTTTTGTCGCACTGCTTTGCTTTATCTTGGCCAGGTCGCAGTTGTAAATGAGAACTTGTTCTCAACTGGCCTACCGGGTTAAATAAAGGTGAAATAAATACAAATAAAAAACAACTGTGGGAGAGGAGGAGAGACTATTGAGACACACCCAAAGTGACCAACACTCCATTGCTCACCACAAAAGATGACAATGATAATACCACTACATTATCTGTACCTACTATAGGTCCAATAGTCATTGAGCCATCTGAAGTAACAGGGTCTGAAATGTTGAAGGCTCAGAGTAAGATAGCATCAGAGACCTTTGTGCAGGCAATGCCAAAAGGCACATGGACAAAAGGACAAAAGACCCTAGCCTGTTCCATCAGAGACGGTCATGACGACTCACTGTCAGGCTTGTATTAGCATGAGCTATTCAATAATTTCAGCTAACATGGCGTGGACCAAATCTATCGGCCACCCCTGATTATTCATGTAGCCTAAATATCGTATTCCCTTCAATACACATCACAATACACAATATACTGTACACTGCACATCATATAAGTGATCATACCTACTTCCTCAATGGGAATCCTACTTTCTGATTGATTTCTGTTGTAGTTTTAGCTTTTCCCACTCATCCAGTCCAGTGGGCAGGTAGGTAGGGAGAGAATACACTACATGGCTGCCTAACGTTAAATTGAATCTTTGGCCCCGTGAAACGCTGCACTGCAAAATGTGTGTGTGATTATAAATCCGAAGCTAACTGGACAGAGGACTGACAGATGCCCTGCAGAGGAGGGATGGCAACACGCCAAGTTACACACACACACACACACACTACCAGCAGGAAGGCTCTATGATTTACTGAGGGTGCATATACGTGAGGCACGACTATCTAGCACACACACACGAACGACACACACCACACACACACACATCTACACAACACAGCACCTCAACCTGAGGTGGAATGAGCCTACGGGAGTGGAGAACACACTGCATCACACTCAAACACATCCAAGCCATAGCCAGCAGAATACAGATGGAGAGACCGTATAATGGTCATCAATGCGCGTCAGATCGTAAGAAGCAGCACGTTGTGAAAGTTTCGTAGAAATAAAATGTACTTCTACGATAACCATATTTCACACCAACGATTAGTGCACACCAAAAAGCCCTGAGCAATCAGGGCTCCTTAATGTCTCTCCAATCTTTCTCTAGCTCACTTGGATAGGCCTGCCATGGGTAGATAATAATGCGGGATAACGTTGCATACGCCGCTGAGTTAAAATCCTAACAGACCTCATACCGCTGACTTCTTTAGAGGGTGAATTGTAGAAATGAATACAGCATAGTCGTTATACATTCCTTCATCAAAAGATTGGGGACTGACAACACCGAGTATTCGCATTTTTACACCTGGAACAACAGTATGAAAGAGAGAGACACTGACAAAATGAGTGTCAATGAGCATCATCGGGATTTAACATAGAAGAGGTTCCACTTTGCTATTCAGCTGAGTGGTTATCCTTGAAGAGGAGAGGAGGATTGAGAGGAGAAGGAAAGGACGTAGAAATGGAGGTGGAGCAGGGGCAGGAGAGGTAGGAGAGGTAGAGAAAGAGGAAAGATTATAGCATGTATGATTGGTAATCGTTTGAAAACATGTCTTTGTTCTATTAAACAGCATCACAGCAACCACCTGTCTCATGGAGGACAATTGTACCAGTAATTGCAGCTGAGTAACTGGCTAATCAAGTCCTATGGCTTTATAATACGCAGAGAGAGCCTTAAGAGGTTTAAAGAATACAGTTTATGAGCAATCACACCGGGAGTCGAACTGCCCTCAAGTCAATCATTACATTCCTCTCACGTAGAGACACTAGTGTCTGTATTGATACTCCAAAATTGAGTGAGAACAAGGTGGCCCAGGTGAATCTACAGCACATCTCACGTTAGTGTGTAACAGTGTTAATGTTTTCTATGCATCGGGCAGAGGTCGTGTACTGTCCTACTCATCATGTGTTGCTATGGGCTGCTGCTTGCTTGCCATATGGTGAAGGGGAAATCTATTGTGACTCACCTAAGGGGGGTTTCTGTCTGTGCATGTGATGAGTGTAAAAGGTAGACCCTGCCTCTACGAATGTTTTGAAATGTTGAGAGGACTAATATGTAGCCCCATTAACGCCGCTGTGGTGTGATAGCGCTTTTATTTGGAGCCGTATTACAATACAGATCAAGGGAACGGGCAGAAAGGGGTAGGAGAAGTGGGCCTCACATACAGCAGCTCCTGGCAAGCGATCTTTGCATTTTAGCCGGCTCGAGACATCGTATGGCTGGGTCATGTTGGGTCCGGCCTTATTTTTCCTGGTGGCCTCACTAGTTATGTGAAAGAGATTAACCTCGTATAAGGAGAGCTCTGGGGACAGGGTCGTCTGGAGTGCTGGCAAGCATAAATGGCCGAGGATCTGCAAGAACAGATGTAGCATATTTTAGAGCGGGCAATCAGTATCTTGGGAGTGGCCTTGAATCGATAGAAGGGAAAGGGTGATACCATTATTTCAGTTTTAACAACTGGAATGCATTCAAACTGGAATACTGGCGAATTAGGATTTGGTGTCTTCTTCCAGCATCTTGTAATCCCAACCCAGCTTTATGAGGTCGAAAAGTAGGATGCAGGTAACCGTAGCCCGTTAAGATCGAGGAGAAACATCAGATCGAGCGCTTTGGCGCACGCAAAGTTAAGGACTTGGACAGGGAGGGTTGAAATCGGAACATCGGGTACGCCTTGCTAGGGGGCAGGATCGACAGGATTTAATTTTCACTGTCAGCTTCGGGGATTCAGATGCAGCACCTTACCTGGTTACTGGCCACGCTCATAGACGATTGTCGACATACCACGTGCGTGTGTGTGCTATATAATTAGCCTGGGCGTAGAGTCCTGAGTTGTGTGTCTGTTGGTCTGTGTGCTGTGTTAGTGTGTCAAGCCGTCACCGTCACAGGGTCCCTCTCTCTCTATCCTCTCTCTCTCCACCCTCTTTTCGCTTTCCCTCTTTTTTCTCTCCCTCATCTCTGAGAGGAGCACACCACTTCTCACTTCCTTTTCCTTTAACAGCTATCACCTAGCAAGCTTGTTCTGATACTTCGTGCCAGGCATTTTGCTTATTTCTGTCTTCCACCTCAATCCATCCTCCTCTCCTCCCTCGCCTCCATCCACCCACCACACCCTCCCTCCGTCCTCCCCCATGCTCCGGTCCCTCATTACATTTAGCACCCTCCCCCCAACTCTCCTCCTGCTCTACCTTTCCTCCCCTCCACCTGCCCACTTTGCGTGAACAAAATACAACAAAACATGAAACAAAGCAGAGCAGAACGACTCATGTTAGGGTTAATTCAAATGGTAATGAAACGCTATCAGCTGGCCTCAGATCTGTTAATGCTGTATAGATATGGTCGTTGTCATGAAAAAACAAACAGATCTGGGATCAGGTTGATGAAATGCTACATTACAGTGATCTGATAAAGTGGTGTCAGACCACTGGGCCTCCTGCTGTGAGTGTGTGTGAGTGTGTGTGTGTATGTACGCGTGCGTTCGTGCGAGTGTGTCCGCATGTCCGTGTGTCTTTCTCTGTCTGGTACTTAACGGGAGGTAGTCTAGTGGTTAAGAGTGTTGGGCCAGTAACCAAAAGGCTGCTGGTTGGAATCCCTGAGCCGACTAGCTGAAAAATCGGTCTGTGCCCTTGAGCAAGGCACTTAACCCTAATTGCTCCTGTAAGTCGCTCTGGATAAGAGCGTCTGACAAAATGACTCAAATGTAAAAGAAATAGATGAGAAAGACATTTGCCACTCTCAGGCTCAGAAAGCCATTTGGCTGTTACTGCCTGAGGCTCTGCCTGTAATACATTACAGTGTGATGCAGAACACCTTCAGATATGTCTTGGAACAGATATAACATGGTACATTGACATGAACTCCACGTAATAGGAATGTGGGTTCTATGCAGGTTCTATGCAGGTTCTATGCTTTATGTACAGTCCTTATATTCATACACAGTAGACGACAAGGCTACAGGATATGATAGAGCCTCAGGTTATTCCAAAACTGGACACACAACAGCATGGGCTGACAGTGATCTGCATTTCTTGCCTCTAGTGCTTCAAAGCTCACAGAAGTATTGCGGAGGAGTAAAATTAGACTCAGTCTTGAGTCATGCTGTTCTTACAAAACGGACCTGTTTTGACACAAGATGGTCATTCGTGGCATTCATCAACAGCAAGCGACTGCCATATATAGTTCTTATAGAAATGGACCTGTTTTGACACAAGATGGTCATTCGTGGCATTCATCATCAGCAAGCGACTGGTAGCCATTTATAGCTCCTAATCCCCCAGATTAGCCAGGAGGAGTTAGAAGACTTTTCAGCCACAAGCTTTGTTCACATCTACCCTTTTCTTTATTTTGATTTGAATCGAGCTGTCAATCAATGTGGATAATTAATTCATGTTATTAGGCTATTAAATAGAATAAATAAAATGTGGCCCATAAAATACCCAAGGACACCTGTTTACAGGACATGTCCAAAACATTTGACAGTCTCCCACAGGAACAAATCTACATTTTAAATGGCTGTTAATTTCAGGTTGATAATAGGCTTTTTATTATGCTTCTTCACACAACATGTCTAAAATATGCTGCCTGTAGGCTACTGGCTTGCAGCCTGGCTGACTGTGAGGTGATTGGCTGGCTGGCTGTGAGGTTTATTGAAAGGTTGTGTTTTTATTTAACAGCTGAATGCAGATTAGATTTCCTCCCTCCTCTTATCTTCCTCCTCAGCCCCCGCTCAGTCTGCCATTCGGTCGGAGTGAAAAAGCAGCTTGATTTTTTAAAGGGCATGAGTGAGAGAGCTTGTGTCTGTTTGTGTGCATAAAGGTCTGGGGGAGAGGTATCAGGAGGGTTTACGCCTTAATCACCCTGACAGTGTCATTGCACAAAATGGTACGCAGCATCATCTGAATATGTGTGCAACAATAGGTCAACATTTACCCTCTGCTACCATGTCAAGCAGCCTACGCATACAGTTTGACTCATACGTTCGATAAATCCAACGTATCCACCACACAGAACGCACTGCAACTGCCTCTGCAACGCAATGCTGTAAGACAAACGCAGCGTTCCATTGAATTTAATGTACTTCTGGTGTACTAAAACACAATGAAGCTGTTGGTGTGACCGAGGCGTTAATGTCTGAATTTGAGCTGCAATTGGCTGTGAGAGAAGTGTTGCTGTGTGGTTGCGCTACAGAACACACTAGCTCTGTTCACAAGCCCTGTGAGTGAACACAATGTTCTGTGGTCCTAGGCGCTACATCATGCTAACCACACACACTAGGGTAACCAATCGATTGCCACATCTATAAAAAAAATGCATTCCAGATGGACCCCAACACAAACACACACACACACACACACACACACACACACGTGTGTGTGTGTGTGTGTGTGTGTGTGTGTGTGTGTGTGTGTGGTGTGTGTGTGTGTGTGTGTGTGTGTGTGTGTGTGTGTGTGTGTGTGTGTGCTGTGTGTCATAACATGTGTGTGTATACATGTGTGTGTGCATACATGTGTGTGTGCATGCATGCGTGTGTTCACCCTCTGAAATGGGATGACGGATGAACTGAGACGATTCGCATTCAAGCTAAAACAGCCCTACGGTACAATAACACATATCAGACAGTCTTTCTACCCAGCCATGTTCATTTCATTTGCCTCCATTCTTTGTGACGTTTGGCACAGAATCCTATCAACATAGAGCAGAGTTTAAAATGGCCGCTGGCCTTTTCTCTCTCAACTGGTAGCAGTGTGACCCTGGGGGCCAGTGAAGTACTTAGTGGTAGATGTTAGATATCAGAGGAAAGCTGTCAGAAAGATGTGCTACTGCAGTGTAACTGGAGCTTCCTGGGCTTTGTTTATTTTGCCTATGGCCCTGAACATGGCTCCAACTAGGCCTACATGGCCAAGCTGCAAAGTCAAACTTGGCTATAATGTGACAATTGTTTTGCCCTACAATATGCTTATTTTAAGTTTAAGGGTAGGGTCAGAGCCTTTCCTTTGATCCTCCACTTCCTAGTATGTGTCTGTGCTTGCACCTGGTTGGCTGAAGCAGTTTATTAACCTGTAGCAGTCTATACTGTGGCCTCTAAAGCTCCGCCTCTGATAAAATGGATTC
>NC_036841.1:4444512-4643725 GCF_002910315.2 Salvelinus sp. IW2-2015 | reverse complement strand
ATCCTATCAACAAGAGCAGAGTTTAAAATGGCCGCTGGCCTTTTCTCTCTCAACTGGTAGCAGTGTGACCCTGGGGGCCAGTGAAGTACTGTAGTGGTAGATGGTAGATATCAGAGGAAAGCTGTCAGAAAGATGTGCTACTGCAGTGTAACTGGAGCTTCCTGGGCTTTGTTATTTTGCCTATGGCCCTGAACATGGCTCCAACTAGGCCTACATGGCCAAGCTGCAAAGTCAAACTTGGCTATAATGTGACAATTGTTTTGCCCTACAATATGCTTATTTAAGTTTAAGGGTAGGGTCAGAGCCTTTCCTTTGATCCTCCACTTCCTAGTATGTGTCTGTGCTTGCACCTGGTTGGCTGAAGCAGTTTATTAACCTGTAGCAGTCTATACTGTGGCCTCTAAAGCTCCGCCTCTGATAAAATGGATTTCATTCTCAACGTTCTAAAGCAGATGAATGAAGGAGGATGTAACTTATTTCTCAATGTTTCACTCCCTTCTACAGCTTGTTCTGGGGGTGAGGGATTGACTGCTAAATACAAGCCAATGTAGGGCGTCAAATTATGACCAGTAAACAAACTGCTTTCATCAAAACACCATAAGAATGTGTGTTAGAATCAAAACAAAATGATAGACATTTTCTATCACTTAGTAGGTCTATCTTGTGTGTGTTTAAATTAGGCCTATTTTATAGTCAACATCTTACCGTCACATATTGTTGTTATAGGCTACTGTAGAAACACAGTTGGTCCACTTCCTCTATCTTTTCTGAAGTGAGACACAGTTAACTGTCTGGTGAAGATGCATTCTGTGTTGTGTGTGTGTGTGTGTGTGTGTGTGTGTGTTGTGTGTGTGTGTGTGTGTGTGTTGTGTGTGTGTGTGTTACACACACACACACACACACACACACACACACACACACACAAACACACAAACACACACACACAGACTTGCCTATCTATTGTGCGGTATGACTAAGCTCA
Source organism: Salvelinus sp. IW2-2015 (assembly GCF_002910315.2). Lineage (NCBI taxonomy): Eukaryota > Metazoa > Chordata > Actinopteri > Salmoniformes > Salmonidae > Salvelinus > Salvelinus sp. IW2-2015. The sequence continues at coordinate 4,642,743 of NC_036841.1, read as the reverse complement.
TATATTCCTCCAGGCTCTCTTTCCACTATGTGGCATACTGAGTTTACCGGTCTGTCTAGAAACAGATTCCCCTACCCCAGTACTTAAGGCACAGATACATTCAAATATCATGTGAACCTTTTTTCAGACCTGCATCAGAGTAACACATATCATCAGACTGGTATAACAATGGTCTGTCCGACAATAAAGGCTTAGTAATACATGGTTTTACCACTGTATCATGTTTATACCACTGTATAAATTACGATAGCATTTTCTTTTTTTTTTGCTTATTATTATTATTATTATTATTATTGCTTATTATTTTTGGGGGTTTTGCTTTTGTAATACATAATGTTGAGGGCCACTTGGAAATGTCATGGTGGGCTGGATACAGACATAGGGCCGAGGGTTGTGTGTCCCTGACCAAAGGAGTCACACGCGCACGTGCAACACATATCAGATGACAATGAGTCAATGGCTTGCTGCTTTCAACAAGGAATGATACATTCTCAATGTGCCACTCAATAGATAATACATTTTGTATTACTTAGGCCTATCCATTGACGAGTTTCACAGCAAATGCAAAACATTGACAGTCAATGACTTGCGTTAATTGTTAACCTTCAAATCAACTGGCAATCATAACTGTTTTGTTATACTATAGATAACACTTGTTTAATCAGATTGGAGTTGCTTTGACCCAAGTGAGGAACAATATCCCCACCACAAGTCATCTATCCACCTCCAAAAACTAGAAGAGAGAAGAGAGAAAAGCACAGGACAGGAGAAGAGAGGAGAAGAGAGAAAATCACAGGACAGGAGAAGAGAGGAGAAGAAAGGACAGGGGAGGGGAGGAGAATAAAAGAGAAGACAGGAGAGGACTGTCTTGCCCATTGACATCAGATGAATGACCCCCATAGAACAGTAGCTTACCTTGTGACAGATGCAAAGAGCAGATTTAAATTAGGCCAGCCACACAGATCAATTTTAATTAAAGCTCCAGCAATTGTGGTCACAGTCAAGTCCAGAGACTGTAAATACGGTCAGGGGAAAATACAGTTAGAGGGAAAGGTTGTTGTTTATCAGACAGACAGTGAGGAAGTGTTTCCCTGGCTTTAATTCAATGTCTCTGTGATAGATGGAGACACCGAGAGACTGTATAGGAGCTGGACGTGAAGTGGGCTGGACTCACTAAATAAGAGATTAATTACTGGAGAGTTAATATACTGCATTAATATACTTACAGTAATGTCTTTCACATGTTCATTTTAAGAAAAGACAATTACACTGCAGACAAATAAACACACACAGTGAGTGATGAGGACTGGACAACGAGGTGAGGACTGGACAACAAGGTGAGTAGGTGTAATAAATAACAAGCAATAGCTAATATACAGCATAGTACTGTTCCTTTTTGATGTGGCTCGACAACTACAGAAAGAAGTCAATAAGTGTGAGAAAAAACGCTATAATTCTATTTTTAACATCTCATTATGTCACCTCAGGACAACTGATTGAAATGGCCTGTATTCAGTCAGTCTGAATCTGACGTGGTGAGACGGAGACCTGCCAGTATACAGGCTGGTTCCCCACTTCACCCCACACACAAAGAGCAGCCCAGTCCGCCTGCCAAAAGCCTGTTGTTCTATTGTTTAGCTACCTAGGATGATTTTTCAAGAGTGGCGGTCTATATTCAAGCAATTGCTTGTGGTGAGACACTTCCTGCGTGCCAAAAGCCTGTTGGGTTAGACTAGAGTGGAATGAGCTATTCCTGAGGACGGATTCTCCCTGGTGAACAATCTGAAGCAATTATGACTAATACTATCACAACAAAGTCGGCCACCTGACTACATTTGAGTAATAGGATGGCATCCAAGATTGTGTGAACTAGCCACATCAAATGTAAAAAATGTACCTGTTATATGTGTGCATGTGCCAAAGAGATAATGTGAATCTGTCTCCAGTTTCCTTTAGAGATCGTTACTCATAACAGTATGAAATATACAGTGCCAATCAAAAGTTTAGACACACCTACTCATTCAAGGATTTTTCTTTATTTGTACTATTTTCTACATTGTAGAATAATAGTGAAGACATCAAAATTATGAAATAGCACATATGGAATCATGTRGTAACCAAAAAAGTGTTAAACAAATCAAAATATATGTTATATTTGAGATTCTTCAAAGTAGCCACCATTTGCCTTGATGACAGCTTTGCACACTCTTGGCATTCTCTCAACCAGCTTCATGAGGTAGTCACCTGGAATGCATTTCAATTAACAGGTGTGCCATGTTAAAAGTTAATTTGTGGAATTTCTTTCCTTCTTAATGTGTTTGAGCCAATCAGTTGTGTTGTGACATGGTAGGGGTAATATACAGAAGGTAGCCCTATTTGGTAAAAGTCCATATTATGGCAAGAACAGCTCAAATAAGCAAAGTCCATCAATACTTTAAGACATGAAGGTCAGTCCATGCAGAAAATTTCAAGAACTTTGAAAATGTCTTCAAGTGCAGTTGCAAAAACCATCAAGCGCTATGATGAAACTGGTTCTCATGACCGCCACAGGAAAGGAAGACCCAGAGTTACCTCTGCAGCAGAGGATACGTTCATTAGCGTTACCACCCTCAGAAATTGCAGCCCAAATAAATTCTTCACAGAGTTCAAGTAAGACACATCTCAACATCAACTGTTCAGAGGAGACTGCGTGAATCAGGCCTTCATGGTCGAATTGCTACAAAGAAACCACTACTAAAGGACACCAATAATAAGAAGAGACTTGGGTCAAGAAACATGAGCAATGGACATTAGACCAGTGGAAATCTGTCCTTTGGTCTGATTAGTCCAAATGTTTGATTTTTGGTTCCAACCGCTGTGTCTTTGTGAAACGCAGATTAGGTGAACAGATGATCTCTGCATGTGTGGTTCCCACCGTGAAGCATGGAGGAGGAGGTGTGATGGTGCTTTGCTTGACACAGTCTGTGATTTATTTAGAATTCAAAGCACACTTAACCAGCTTGGTTAGCACAGCATTCTGCAGCGATACGCCATCCCATCTGGTTTGCACTTAGTGGGACTATCATTTGTTTTTCAACAGGACAATGCCCCAACACACCTCCAGGCTATGTAAGGGCTATTTCACCAAGAAGGAGAGTGATGGAGTACTGCATCAGATGACCTGGCCTCCACAATCACCTGACCTCAACCCAACTGAGATGGTTTGGGATGAGTTCGACCGCAGAGTGAAGGAAAAGCAGCCAACAAGTGCTCAGCATATGTGGGAAGTCCTTCAACACTGTTGAAAAAGCATTCCAGGTGAAGCTGGTTGAGAGAATGCCAAGAGTGTGCAAAGCTGTCATCAAGGCAAAGTGTTACTGTATTGAATGTTTATACATTTTTAATATCAATTTCATAAATGTACAGTATCATTTGTACATTCATGCAGTTATTTATTCAATTGACTGTGTAAAACCTAGCAGTACTACTTCTTTCTCTGACAGTGAGGCAGATATACAGTGCATTCGGGAATGTTTTTAGACCCCTTGTCACGTCGTGTATGTAGGTGGCAGGGAAGTCAAGCGTAATAATAAGCGTAATAAGTAATAACTTAAAACATAAACATAACAATAAACAATCTCTGACAAGGACACGAGGGGAAACAATTAATGAATGGGATTGGAACCAGGTGTGTAAGAAGACCAGACAAAACCAATGGAAAATTAAACATAGATCAATGATGGCTAGAAGACCGGTGATGTYGATCCCCGAGCACCGCCCGAACAAGGAGAGGCATCGACTTCGGCAGAAGTCGTGACACCCCTTCCCTTTTTACACATTTTGTTACGTTTCAGCCTTATTGTAAAATTAATCAAATAAAAAAAAATCCTCATCCATCTACACACAATATCCCATAATGGCAAAGTGAAAACAGGTATTTAGAAATGTTTGCACATTTATAAAAAAATCAAAAAACAAAAATACCTTATTTACTTAAGTATTCAGACCCTTTGCTATGAGACTCGAAATTGAGCTCAGGTGCATCCATTGATCATCCTTGAGATGCTTCTACAACTTGATTGGAGTCCACCTGTGGTAAAGTCAATTGATTGGACATGATTTGGAAAGGCACACACCTGTCTATATAAGGTCCCACAGTTAACGGTGCATGTCAGAGCAAAAACCAAGCCATGAGGTCGAATGAATTGTCCGTAGTGCTCTGAGACAGGATTGTGTCGAGGCACAGATCTGGGGAAGGGTACCAAAACGTTTCTGCAGCATTGAAAGTCCCCAAGAACACAGTGGCCTCCATCATTGTTAAATGGAAGAAGTTTGGAACCACCAAGACTCTTTCTAGAGCTGGCCGCCCGGACAAACTGAGCAATCGGGGGAGAAAGGCCTTGGTCAGGGAAGTGACCAAGAACCTGATGGTCACTCTGACAGAGCTCAGGAGTTCCTCTGTGGAGATGGGAGAACATTCCAGTAGGACAACCATCTCTGCAGCACTTCACCAAACAGGCCTTTATGGTAGAGTTGCCACACGGAATCCACTCCTCACATAAAAGGCACATGACAGCCCGCTTGGAGTTTGCCAAAAGGCACCTAATCGACTCTCAGACCATGAAAAACAAGATTTTCTGATCTGATGACACCAAGATTGAACTCTTTGGCCTGAATGCCAAGCGTCACGTCTGGAGGAAATATGGCCCCGTCCCTACGGTGAAGCATGGTGGTGGCAGCATCATGCTGTGGGGATGTTTTTCAGTGGCATGGACTGGGAGACTAGTCAGGATCGGGGGATAGATGAAAGGAGCAAAGTACAGAGAGATCCTTGATGAAAATYTGCTCCAGACCGCTCAGGACCTCAGACAGGGGCGAAGGTTCACCTTCCAATAGGACAAAAACCCTAAGCACACAGCCAAGACAATGCAGGAGTGGCTTCGGGACAAGTCTCTGAATGTCCTTGAGTGGCTCAGCCAGAGCCCGGACTTGAACCCGATGGAACATCTCTGGAGAGACTTGAAAATAGCTGTGCAGCAACTCTCCCCATTCAACCTGACAGAGCTTGAGAGGATCTGTAGAGACGAATGTGAGAAAATCCCCAAATATAGGTGTGCCAAGCTTGTAGCGTCATACCCAAGAAAACTTGAGGCTGTAATCGCTGAAAGGTGCTTCAACAAAGTACTGAGTAAAGGGTCTGAATACTTACAGTTGAAGTCGGAAGTTTACATACACCTTAGCCACATATATTTCAACTAAATTTTTCACAATTCCTGACATTTAATCCTCGTAAAAATTCCCTGTCTTAGGTCAGTTAGGATCATCACTTTATTTTAAGAATGTGAAATGTCAGAATAATAGTAGAGAGAATGATTTATTTCAGCCTTTATTTCTTTCATTACATTCCCAGTGGGTCAGAAATGTACATACACACAATTAGTATTTGGTAGCATTGCCTTTAAATTGTTTAACTTGGGTCAAACGTTTCGGGTAGCCTTCCACAAGCTTCCCACAATAAGTTGGGTGAATTTTGGCCCATTCCTCCTGACAGAGCTGGTGTAACTGAATCAGTTTTGCAGGCCTTCTTGCTCACACACGATTTTTCAGTTCTGCCCACAAATTTTCTATAGGATTGAGGTCAGGTCTTTGTGATGGCCACTCCAATACCTTGACTTTGTTGTCCTTAAGCCATTTTGTCACAACTTTGGAAGTATGCTTGGGGTCATTGTCCATTTGGAAGACYCATTTGCGACCAAGCTTTAACTTCCTGACTGATGTCTTGAGATGTTGCTTCAATATATCCACATCATTTTCCTGCCTCATGATGCCATCTATTTTGTGAAGTGCACCAGTCCCTCCTGCAGCAAAGCACCCCCACAACATGATGCTGCCACCCTCGTGCTTCACGGTTGGGAGGGTGTTCTTCGGCTTGCAAGCATCCCCCTTTTTCCTCCAAACTTAACGATGGTCATTATTGCCAAACAGTTCTATTTTTATTTCATCAGACCAGAGGACATTTCTCCAAAAAGTACGAAGTTTGTCCCCATGTGCAGTTGCAAACCGTTGTCTGGCTTTTTTATGGCGGTTTTGGAGCAGTGGCTTCTTCCTTGCTGAGCGGCCTTTCAGGTTATGTTGATATAGGACTCGTTTTACTGTGGATATAGAACCTTTTGTACCTGTTTCCTCCAGCATCTTCACAAGGTCCTTTGCTGTTGTTCTGGGAATGATTTGCACTTTTCGCACCAAAGTACGYTCATCTCTAGGATACAGAACGCGTCTCCTTCCTGAGTGGTATGTCGGCTGCGTGGCCCCATGTTGTTTATACCTGCGTACTATTGTTTGTACAGATGAACGTGGTACCTTCAGGCGTTTGGAAATTGCTCCCAAGGATGAACCAGACTTTTTTTCTTGGCTGGTCTTGGCTGATTTCTTTTGATTTTCCCATGATGTCAAGCAAAGAGGCACTGAGTTTTTAGATAGAACTTGAAATACATCGACAGGTACACGTCCAATTTACTCAAATTATGTCAATTAGCCTATCAGAAGCTTCTAAAGCCATGACGTAATTTTCCAAGCTGTTTAAAGGCACAGTCAACGTAGTGTATGTGAACATCTGACCCACTGGAATTGTAATACAGTGAATTATAAGTGAAATAATCTGTCTGTAAACAATTGTTGGAAAAATTACTTGTGTCATGCACAAAGTAGATGTCCTAACCGACTTGCCAAAACTATAGTTTTTTCACAAGAAATGTGTGGAGTGGTTGAAAAACAAGTTTTAATGACTCCAACCTAAGTGTATGTAAACTACTGCATGCTGAATAAATTCCTGCAGTGAACACTGTATTTGATGTACCTTCTACATAGCCCCCCTATGATCCYTGTTCATTCCCTTATATCATAAGCCACATGCAGCATACATATTTCACAAAACACTCTCTCTCCATGGGCTAGATTACATTTATTTTCCTCATCATGCCTGTCTCAGTGAAACAGTGTGTCTCCCTCTCTTACCAGCTCTGAGCCACTGTGTCTCCCTGCCGCCCCAAAATGGACGCAGTTACCTCCCAAAGCACTGCCATGAAAGTCATTTACACAGCAAGCCTTGTCATTTTCTCCTTCAGTCTTTCACTGGTTATTTATCCTCCATATACTGGCAGTTGAGCAAAACATTTACAAAATGGATCTCTTTATAGTCTTGGTATACATGTAACATTTGTATCGACTGAACAATTCTGATTTTTTTGGTTCATTAATGCTGATACAAAAGGAGTAAGGCAACCATAGGACCAAATTCAATACGACTGCATGTCATAAAGGACGGGGTGAAAAAGAGGACACTGATATTCTATACAATGATCAGAAATCAAATAAGAATCATGCCATAGCAGGTGGCTATCATAAAGCATTTGTGAGAGAAATGCCATTAATGCCATTTGATCTATGGTTTCATGAATGTATCCTACACTGCAGCTATGGGGGCTAGAGACCAAAACACAATGTCAGAGACAGTGAACACAGCAAATGTAACACATATAGTATCAGCTGAACTTGCCTTCTAATCAGAAATGATATGCCCTGTAAACAAATGTCCGGATGCGTTCTTCATTGAGTGTTTTGTTGCATGCTGCTTGACTCTGAAGCATTAATTAACTAGAGTCTATCAGGTCATAGAAGCGCCACATTCCCTTCCTTTCTGACATAATCCAGATTACATGTCAGTGGGGAGCAGAGATTACCACTAGGCAGCCATCATCAGTGATTTCTGTATTATCTCGCCACTGCAGCCCGATGCTGCTCTTCTGCTCTTCCTCTGGAGGTTACAGAACCAAACAGCTAACACTATGGGACAACAACATGGATTAAAGGGACGATGTCGGCGGGCTAGTGTGCCTTTTGGGATGAGTACTGCTCCGGATGATGAGAAATGCCCTTTGCTTATAGCAGAGATAGTAACCAAATCATTCAGACACAAGCCTGTATGTATATTGAAATTGGAAGTTACAACAATTTTTATACAACAACAACAAAACATATATATTTTTCAACCCAAATGGCACCCTATTCCCTTTATAGTGCACTACTTTGACCAGGGCCGTAGTGTTCTGGTACATTGTTTTGCATTATTTAGGTAATAGGGTGCCATTTGAGATGGATCTACTGCGTGACTAGCTGTGTTGTTATGTGCTGTAACAATCTAATCCAGATCTTTAAACAGGTTCTGACTGTCTCAATCTCAGTCGGCAGGCACAGAGCACTGATCACCTGTTACCTAAGAGGAAACAGTTTCTTCAGATTCGGGAAAGGATTTAGGAAAAGTCCGATTTTCATTTTTTCATCAAGATGGACAACAGGGTGCATTAGAAAGAACAATCACATTAATACCTGCCTGTCTGGTTTAAAATGAATATTTACACACTCTCTCTCTCTCTTTTGCTTCCTGCAACCTTCTCTCTCTTTATCCCTCTTTCTAGCACCCCCCCCCCTCTCTCTCACACACACGCAGGGTTGTGTGCATACCTATGTACCGTCTACTAAACCTGTCTGAGCTAGAGGCTGATAACCTACTCTCCTGTCTTATATCATTATCTATTATGCCCAGATTGCCCACACAGAAATATTCAAGTATACATTTCGTTAGACTATAATTCCACTAGCCTATATAATCTGTATTTCCACCCCCACAAATATCCTACTGTAGCCTAATGTCCCTCTAATTCGTTGTCCAATGCACTGGAAGTAAACCCTTGAAAAATGACAAACCTGGCACTAGGGCAACTAATATGCTACTACGCGGATGGATAAATGGATGGATGGCTGCCCGTTAACAATGTAACGTTGTCGCTGTGGACCCGATGCTTCATGCCAGGCAACAGAGCAACAGCAGGTGCGCTGCGGCCAGAACGGTTCAGGTAGCCATGAAGCTACCCTTAATACCAATTAGTAGCCTACTTACTTTCGGTGATCTTCTGTAACCCAAGTACATCCTCAGGCGATATTACGGGGTTTCTTAGCAACTCGTCTTCACTTGTAACCGGGACCCCAGCATCTGTCGAGTTGCAGCCTTTCTTCACTTTCATGGCCACGAGCGGTTGGGGTTGCGACTGCCGTGAACTAGTGCTGCTGCTGCTCTCGAGACCTTCGCTGCCACGGTTCGTATTATTAGTAGCTGCTTTCCTCGCACTGGCGTTAGGTGCGTCCTGGCTGTTACACACAGCCTCTGTGCTGGTACAATAATAGCTCATTCTCCGTGCCTCCTCCCCCTCCCGATCTGGGTAAGATACAAATCAGTCTCTTTCCCTCCCTCACCCAAGGCTCAACGTCTCTCACACTCGGTATTTAATTTAAATCCTCAGTTCTTTAAACCCGTCGGTCCGTGACTGTTTGTGTGCGGCGGCTGAATAGCCCTTGCGCTTGGAGCGCGCGTGCGGTGGTGATAACGGTTTACATAATGCAGAACGAGAGAGGAAGGAAGGATGCGGTGGGTCGTCAGCGCTCATACGAAAGCATCATAAGCCGTTCATGCAAATACATATCAACTCAATTGAGAGCAAGATATTCTCACAAGCGGAATGCTTTCACCCTGCATGCATGTCTGCTGTGGCCAACCAGCACATGGACATGCGCTCCCGCATTGAACAGCCTATGACTAATGTATTTGTTACTGTAACTTCCAATCGATTTATGACATGATCATTACACGATTACCAGAAACTGTAAAAACGGCCACTTAGCCAGTGTTGGTTATGTCAAGCAGTTTGTCCCTTTTTAATCAGCTCACATCCAATACTATCCACATGTGCATATCCATGTTACATGTTTGAAGGTGAACTATTGCAGTTATTTATAATATCTACAGAAATCAGCGATTCAGATAGCTTTTTGGGCACATTCTTACCATAATTAATTATGTGAATAATGTAACATCCTTATATATCTGGCTCATGCGGTTGTGTATTCTACATCACCATGAATATTTGAAGATATTTCTGGCCATACTACAATTTCATACACAATTTCATACAGGTATGGTCATGCGAAATTGTCCAGTAAGACGCCATTAAGTTGTTTGGCAGCCATATTGGAAAGGGGCTTCTGTGGGGTTAGTGAGTGAATTCTGTGATGGCCCTATATGTACAAATCTTTGTAAAACCCTGTTCTAGCTGTATGTGTGCAAGTTGGTGCCTCTATCACCAAAGTTACAATCCAAAAACACACACTACCGGTGAAAAGTTTTAGAAAACAGAATCATTCAAGGGTTTTTCTTTATTTTTACTATTTTCTACATTGTAGAATAATAGTGAAGACATCAATACTATGAAATAACACATATGGAATCATGTGGTAACCAAAAAAGTGTTAAACAAATCAAAATATATTTTATATTTGAGATTCTTCAAATAGCAACCCTTTGCCTTGATGACAGCTTTGCACACTCTTGACATTCTCTCAACCAGCTTCATGAGTTAGTCACCTGGGATGCATTTCAATTAACAGGTGTGTCATGTTCAAAGTTCATTTGTGGAATTTCTTTCCTTCTTAATGCGTTTGAGCCAATCAGTTGTGTTGTGACAAGGTAGGGGTGGTATACAGAAGATAACCCTATTTGGTAAAAGATCAAGTCCATAATATGGCAAGAACAGCTCCAATAAGCAAAGAGAAACAACAGTCCATCATTACTTTAAGACATGAAGGTCAGTCAATACGGAACATTTCAAGAACTTTGAAAGTTTCTTCAAGTGCAGTCGCAAAAAAACATCAAGTGCTGTGATGAAACTGGGTCTCACGAGGACTGCCACAGGAAAGGAAGACCCAGAGTTACCTCTGCTGCAGAGAATAAGTTCATTAGCATTACCAGCCTCAGAAATTGCAGCCCAAATAAATGCTTCACAGGGTTCAAGTAACAGACACATCTCAACATCAACTGTTCAGAGGAGACTGTGTGAATCAGGCCTTCATGGTTTAATTGATGCAAAGAAACCACTACTAAAGGACACCAATGATAAGAAGAGACTTGCTTGGGCTAGGAAACACAAGCAATGGACATTAAACCAATGGAAATTTGTCCTTTGGTCTGATGAGTCCAAATTGGAGATTTTTGGTTCCAACCGCGTGTCTTTGTGAGACACGTGGGTGAACAGATGATCTCCGCATGTGTATTTCCCACCGTGAAGCATGGAGGAAGAGGTGTTATGGTGTGGGGGTGCTTTGCTGGTGACACTGTCTGTGATTTATTTAGAATTCAAGGCACACTTAACCAGCATGGCTGCCACAGCATTCTGCAGCAATACGCCATCCCATCTGGTTTGGGCTTAGTGAGACTACCATTTGTTTTTTAACAGGACAATGACCCAACACACCTCCAGACTGTGTAATGGCTATTTTACCAAGAAGGAGAGTGATGAAGTGCTGCATCAGATGACCTGGCCTCCACAATCCCCCGACCTCAACCAAATTGAGATGGTTTGGGATGAGTCAGACCGCAGAGTGAAGGAAAAGCAGCCAACAAGTGCTCAGCATATGTGCTAACTCCTTCAAGACTGTTGGAAAAGCATTCCAGGTGAAGCTGGTTGAGAGAATGCTTAGAGTGTGCAAAGCTGTCATCAAGGAAAATGGTGGCAACTTTGAAGAATCTCAAATCTCAAATATATTTTAATTTGTTTAACACTTTTTTGGTTACTACATGATTCCATATGTGTTATTTCATAGTTTTGATGTCTTCATTATTATTCTACAATGTAGAAAACAGTAAAAATAAAGAAAAATCCTTGAATGAGTAGGTGTTCTAAACTTTTGACCTGTAGTGTAGCTGCCCCATTTCATGGAATTCTATGGCTAAGCTTCCAACATTCTAATGTCAATGGCACAGCTGATTCTTCAAAGTTGGTTATATTATATATCATTTGAATGGTAATTTCATGGCCTTTCAGAACCACTTGTCAAACAAAGTTTAAATGTATCATGGATCATGGTTCCTGTTTTAAAGCCATTTATACAGGTAATTCATTCTGATATGTACCCTAGAGGTCAGAGGTCAAATTTCTGTTGACCTGAACTTTCTGAAAATGTGTCTGATGGATAACTGTGAATACGCTTTCCAATTATATATGATTAAAGGGTATAAGCGAGAAATAACTTGTTGTATACTTACATTGTTTGTCATATGGTAAATTCCCAATGGGAAAACAGTTATTGGGATGGAGGGATGAAAGATAGAGTGACAACACACAGAAAGCTACCATTGCTGCACTATCACACATTTTCCAACTCTATGGACATAGACTTTCCAGAAAATCACTATGAGAAATCATCGGCCCAACAAGCCGGCTCAAATTTGGGGGTCTGGCTCATGGACTATTTGTCTGATTGCATGAACATGACATGGTTACAATTTGTCGCTGTTGATGTTGATGCAGGATTGCCTTTGTGAGGATATCTATATTGAGTATAATAATTGTTTGAATGTTCAGCATAGTTTAAATTAAAACGTGGGACAAACACCACAGACAATCATAAAACACACAAGAGAACAAAAAGTCAAACAAGAAACTTGACATGAGCTACTGACTGCATGTCCAGCACTGAGGTTAGGAAGCTTTATCAATTTCATTTCATTTTTTTTATTGGAAAGTTGCTTTCCAGGTGCCAGCATCCCTGAGAAATATATAGTGTATATAACAACATTCCTCTGCAACCCCATCATTAAGAGGGGGAGGGGTCTCCCAAAAGGTTGGCATGTCTAGAAAAGCACTACCAGGTAGCCTACAGCAGCCTGTCTCCCAATCATACCCCCTAGCTCACATCCTCCTTCAGACAGCCTCACTGCCTTAAACTGAGTGTGTCATGGGCATAGCTTCACTACCCTAAACTGAGTGGGTCATGAGCATAGCTTCACTACCCTAGACTGAGTGGGTCATGAGCATAGGGCTTCACTACCCTAGACTCAGTGGTTTCAAGAGAATAGCTTCACTACCCTAGACTGAGTGGGTCATGAGCATAGTTCACTGCCATAGACTGAGTGGTCATGAGCATAGCTTCACTGCCCTAGACTAAGTGGGTCATGAGCATAGCTTAACTGCCTAGACTGAGTGGGTCATGAGCATAGTTCACTACCCTAGACTGAGTGGGTCATGAGCATAGTTCACTACCCTAGACTGAGTGGGTCATGAGCATAGCTTCACTGCCTTAGACTGAGTGGGTCATGAACATAGCTTCACTACCCTAGACTGAGTGGGTCATGAGCATAGTTTCACTGCCCTAGACTGAGTGGGTCATGAGCATAGCTTCACTGCCCTAGACTAAGTGGGTCATGAGCATAGCTTCACTGCCCTAGACTGAGTGGGTCATGAGCAAGCTTCACTACCCTAGACTGAGTGGGTCATGAGCATAGCTTCACTGCCCTAAGAAAGTGGGTCATGGAGCATAGCTTCACTGCCCTAGACTGAGTGGGTCATTGGCAAGCTTTTACTGCCCTAGACTGAGTGGGTCATGAGCATAGCTTCACTGCCCTAGACTAAGTGGGTCATGAGCATAGCTTCACTGCCCTAGACTGAGTGGGTCATTGGCAAGCTTTACTGCCCTAGACTGAGTGGGTCATTGGCAAGCTTTACTGCCCTAGACTGAGTGGGTCATGGGCAAAGCTTTGAAGCCTTGAAGGTAGAATGTCATTAGGGAAATTATGGTTGAGGTGGAATCCCTAGACTAGATGGTGGCCATGGGGAGAGTAGATTTGTAACAGTGTCTCCTTGTGGATGATTGAGCTCACTGTAGGGCACGGACAGAGCACATAGAGCTGGCAGCTGTCCATGGTAGTTTAGGGACTGGCTTGAGTGGAGTGTCTAGCATCTCTACTCTCTAAAATCATTCACAGATTGCAGGAGGGTAGAGCATTGTAATGAACAGGCTTATTTGGCATCATTTGGTATATAGCTAAGAAACAAGTCAGTAAGATGTATAAAATCAATGGGTTTGCAGATATGGAAACAAACAAGTGAACACAAACTAATGAAGCTATATAATCTTTGTTAACTAATTCCCTTTCCCCCATTAAAATTCCCATCATAAATCTTTTCATGCTATAATTCTATCAGGTCTTGGAACAGAGGGTACAGCTATCAGTTTCACCAGTATTATTATATTCAGGCATTGTGGAAGTCTTCTGCAGGTGAACTGCAGTAACAACCCTTTCCCAGTAGGTGGCAACGTCTTCATTCAGGGATTGTGAATTACAGTACACGCACCCTGAATGTTACAACTAGTAAGTGATTGAGGTGGAGCCAGTGATGTTATGTTATTAGCTGTTAGCTTATGTTGGCTGTGTGGAGATCCAAGATGGAACTCCAGACTCCGGAATGGTTAGCTCCAGGGCTAGCCAGACCCCTTCCCCTCTGTCTTGCTGGCCCACAACCCATCGCCTGCCTGGCCCCTTCTAGGCAGTCCACTCAAAGCAGCCTCTGCGATGTGTCTGCATATCCCTCACTCTACGGATGGACTGGATCTGGGGATGGTGGGCGCCCCACTCGTTCCAATGCTTGAAGACACCGCACTCGAACACGTACTGGTAGCCACGGTAACCGGGGTACTGATAGCCAACCCAACTGTCACCCAGAGAGATGGATGGAGAAAATAAGAGAGAGAAATGGAAGTAAACAACGCCTTAAATCAAATGGATGGGTAGATTGATTGATAAGTTAATGTGTCAACTCACGTTCCACCAGTGACCTGGATGCTGGCAACACGGTCCTGGAAGCCGTAGGACCACAGACTCGGGATATCCTCATCACAAACTTCCATCTTACGGCCCTCAAAGTTATTACACTCAAATAGGCATATCTTGTGGTCCTGGGTGTCCTGTAGGTATAGAGGGACAGAGAGAGGGATGCCAGCAATAGAGTTCACCCACTTATTCAGCCACAGCCCTCAGACGAGGAGGGGAAGCCACTTAGACTAGAGTATTGATGTAGTGATGGATGGATGGATGGATGGATGGATGGATGGATGGATGGATGGATGGATGGATGGATGGATGGATGGATGGATGGATGGATGGATGGATGGATGGATGGACGGATGGATGGATGGATGGATGGATGGATGGATGGATGGATGGATGGATGGAAGGATGGATGGATGGATGGAAGGATGGATGGATGGATGGATGGAACGATGAATGGATGGATTAATGAATGGATGGACTCACCATGCGAACAGGCCTGACGGACATGAAGCGGTCACACCTGTAGCTGTTGCTCCAGGTATCCCAGCGGGGGTACTCTCCCTTCTCCAGCATGAACATTTCTCCACTCAGGTTCTGCTGCTCATAGCCCACCCAGCTGTATGGGGACATTATAAAAGTGTTACAGCACAACTATAACACACTTATAATGAATTAACACAACTCTCTTATAAACATGATCAAAAGCCTTAAGGCTAGGGATAGCTAAGTGATTTCAAGGTTCTTAGGTGACATCATGTTAGATGTCACATGTTCATTGCAAAAGTCATGATTCATTGGAGATTGCATGTTGTAAATTAACTATGTTTCAGGTGTCTCATTGGACTAAGATAACTTTAATAGTTGTAGTAGTTGTAGGTTTTATTGGTTTTTCGCAGTCATAGACTGAATTGTCAACCAATTTACAATCATAACATCAATCACATATAATTATCAAATAGTAAAATCCTAAACTTGCAAAACACTTCATATATTAAAATCTTAAAATGTGCAATATACTGTATACAAAACAACAATACTACGACAACAAGGTTCGGTCTGGCAGCTTTAGAAAAGGCATCTGTAGAGTTCTTAGGAAGGCATTTCTAATGCCCCTGGGCTATATGGTGTGTGCATTGATCAGTTTAGTGAAGTATGGAATGGGAGAGTTCTGATAGTGGCCTGTGCGTGTCATGGGAGTGTTCAGTTTGTGGCTGTTGCGGGTTGCCCGTCCAGTAATCTGCTATCTGGTAGGGGGGACCAGGTCTGCAAACTGGGAATTCTGCAGGGATTTAGCAAATGTCTGGCAGATCTGCTCCCATCTACTGTCCAAGGATATGATTTTGAGGGTTATCGAGGTAGCTGGTGTACAACCCGCTAAGAATGATTCTGCAGGCTTTCTTCTGGACACGCTCCAGCTAACAACTTTACTCTAATGACTCAAATAATACACTACATGACCAAAAGTATATGGACACCTGCTCACTGAAAATCTCATTCCAAAATAATGGGCATTAATATGGAGTTGGTCCCCCTTTGCTGCTATAACAGCCTCCACTCTTCTGGGAAGGCTTCCCATTAGACGATGGAACATTGCTGCGGGGACTTGCTTCCATTCAGCCACAAGAGCATTAGTGAGGTTGCTGAAACAGGAAAGGGCCTTCCCCAAACTGTTGCCACACAGTTGGAAGCACAGAATCGTCTAGAATGTCATTGTATGCTGTAGCATTAAGATCAACAGATGCAGTTAGGCATGACGTACGGTCCACACTCCACCCTGATGGAGCCGATCTTCTCGAATCCCTTCTCACACAGGTTACGGCACTCAGTGATGCACTCCATCATACGACCCTGGAAGTTCTCAAACTCAAACAGGTACATCTGAAAAGACAGACAATATCACAGTATGGTTATTTACTGTAATAAGCTATAATATAACACTGTTAATGGTTTGCTATGGATATCATTGATCAAGATGCTTGTTTTGGGCCTTTAAAACAACTGGAAATGCTGTATCTTCGCTAGAGATTGCATTATTAGAGTAGTTTGTAAAAAAAAATGTGAAGACCTACTTTGTGGGTACGCAGCCCCATGGCTGGGTGGCTCCCAATGCTGCCCTGGGCTCCGGAGTGGGACATGGTCGAATCTGTGGCCGAACAGGAAGAGATTGAGAGAAATAAAGAGGGAGAGAGGTTAAAGCCAAGCCTCTTGGAAAAACAACTTCCATTTGACATCCATATTGTGACACTCATTTTGGTCATTTTGCAGACACTCTTATCCAGAGAAACTTACATGAGAAATTAGGGGTAAGTGCTTTGCTCAAGGGAACATCAACAGATTTTTCACGTAGTTGGCTCAGGTATTTGAACCAGCAACCTTTCGGTTAATGGCACAATGCCCTTAAACGCTAAGCTACTTGCAACCCACCCCCCATCTGTGTATCTATTCAACAGGCCCCTGGCCCCCTAGCGTCATATATCTGTACAGCTGAATAGATATCAATGAGAGATTGCAAAGAAGAATGTTTCCTACCAGAGAAAAAAATACCAACCAAATTTCAATATTCGTCTTTTGGCAAAAATCCATATTAAACTCACGTATCCACCCAAACTGTTAATAAGAACATAATCTACTTTTGTCTTGTCACTCAAGTATTTAATCTATACTGGTTTAGAGGATTTTTGTCTCTCATTAACTCTACTCCAAAACACATTTTGATGTTAAAGCCTGTTCTAAGAGACTTGCCTGCACAATTTTCCCCCGCTAAATATTATATCTATTCCGTAAATAGCAATTGCTCTGTGAAAAAATGCAATCTCCAAAGATCCTTTTTAAACAACGTGTTCAAGCATATTTTTCTTACAATTACTAAATTCAGTGGCACTGAGCACACTTTCATCTGCCAGATGCAGGGAGGCTTGTCATGTAATATTACTGAGCTGAAAGGAGATCACAATCAAACATGGCCTCGCATCTCACTGACTGCCATTTCCCCATTAAATGAACCACAGAACAGACAGAATGTCAAAGTAATGCAAAACATCGCTCTCTTGATATAAGATAGAGTATATCCCAGAGTTAATTGAAGTAAAACGCTTTTTGACAGTCCTTGATTTAGGTCAAGGGACGAAGAGACCCCACCTTTGCCCCCCATCTCTCTCGCTGACAACCCCCTTCCCTGAGCGTGAATCTCACCAAGCGGCTGGTTGTCAGGTACAAGGGAGGAACGGACGTCCATATGGATAAGCCTAAGAGTTGGAATCAGGCCCCCAGAGTAGGGATATATATATACATTTACATCCCCACGCCGACTATTGGGCTGGGATCCCACCTCGTCATTGAATGAGCGGGGTTCTCTTTAGGTGCGGAGGGCGGGTCAGGGGTCATGTATGCTGATCTCCACTGAGCCATGCTGAGTCGGCTGCTCGCTTTGTTGTCCTGCACTACTGTGGGGTCCTGGACACACAGCCACCATCATCAGCAGAATGTACCCAACTACACTCACTCACTCTCTCTCTCTCTTTCTCTCTCTCTGTCTCTCTCTCTCTGAGCAAGCAATGTGCTGACCTATTGTGTGTAGTGCGAACGGGCGGGCAGGCTACTGTTCAGTTGGAACCGGCATGCAGGGAGGCAGGCACGCTTGCATGCACACACACACACACACGCACACACACACAGACACACACACACAAACACAAACACACAAACTACACACAGTTAGGTGTTTGCTAGGTTTTGTTTTCTGCTATAGTGTAGGACATCTCAACGGGACGGTAGTGTCTGCCAGACTGCTAACATATTTTACAGTGAGAGGAACACAGCAAAAGGACTTGACACCCATGTCATTTTACAATCCTAGAATGGTTTACAGTAAAACAGGCAGAACCGGTCTGCTGGAGGCATAACATAGCTATTATTTGCCTGGCCTAAGTGGAAATCATCAGGTACAGTATGGTGAAGAAAGCATATTTGGTAAAGGTGTCACATTATATAATAGCTACAGTACATCATATCAAGATAAGTGGTCAAGTGGATTAGGATAAAAATAGGGCTTATTGATAATGATGCTTAATATACTCTAAAAGTCTAAGCCGTTGGGGGGGACGCACTGAATAACACATTCATAAATGGAAATAAAGTAAAACATTTATCATAAGGAATAAGGTTTTGAAGTGTCTGTCCTATATCTAGGAGACATAAGATAGCTCAGGATTATATATATATTCTTTTTTAATAAAAACAACAACATATTTAACCCCTTATTTTTGTTGGAACAAAACTACCTCCATACTTCCATTCATTTGTATGGGTTACCTTCAGACGAGTCTGTGACACTTATGGAGTCATATTAGTTTGTAGCCCAAACGGTTCGATTTTCGGGATGTCTCATGGTCTGACAAACACCGCTGTAGCTCGACCACCTTCCACCGCAGATGTGGATGCGCTGGATTGAGAAGAAGCCCATACGGTTCAACTCTACCATTGAAATCGTGATGGTGCCTCTATGTCATCAAAAGGGAGGTGTTCAGTATGAAATACACGCCCTTCTAGATGTGCTGGGTGGTACCACCTCAAGGCTTACTATAAAAGCAGATGACAGCGCGCCTTATATGGCAACGGTCTTGGTAAGCAACCTGGTCTCAGAGCATTTCGTATTATTCTGTACATAAATCCAAGACACTCCATTTAGTATGATATGCTATGTTTCGTATGCTATGTGTTAATTTGTGGACGTCCATTACCCATTTCATATGATATGTTACGAATTACAATTCATATTATATGTTACGAATATGCAAACGTACAATATGTTACGAATTCACAAAACCTGTGATATGTTAAGAATTCTAGCTAGATGGCTAACATTAGCTAGCTGCTAACGTTAGCTAGGCTAGGGTTAAGGTTAGGATTAAGTTTAGGAGTTAGGTTAAAGGGTTACGTTTAGGGTTAGGGGAATTTATGAACAATTCCCCCCACCCACAACTTCTCACCTGAATGCATTTTGTTTAAAATTTGAAGGTGTTTGGCAAAGGATGAAATTGTGGTTGAGAGTTACCCTTTAATGAACATTTTCTCTTTTAGTATTTCTCCAGTAGGTTTCCTCAAGGAGAAAGCCTGCACTTCCATTTCAAAGATAATAAAACAAAAACACTACAGTAAATACTACAGTAATGTCTGCAAAAATACTACAGTAAATACCATAGTATACTACAGTCAGCAAAAACACTACAGTAAATACTACAGTATACTACAATCTGCAAAACACTACATTAATTACCATAGTATATACTACAGTTTTTTTTACTACAGTATTCACTGTACTGTTTTGTTAGCAAAAACACTACAGTTGTCACACCTGCTCCCGCTCCCCCTCTCTGGTACTCGAGGGTGCCAGGTTGCTCATCATTACGCACACCTGTCACCATCGTTACGAGCATCAGCGCTTCATTGGACTCACATGTACTCCATCACGGTTTTGATTGCCTCCCCTATATCTGTCGATTCCTCAGTTTTATCCCCATGTCAGCATTATTGTCGTTATGTTTCCCTTGTCCAGAAGCTGTCCTTGTTTCGTTTCATGTCCGTTATTCATTACATGTTCACAACCTGTACTTGCTTCTCGTCTCCCAGCGTCTGTCCTCACAACAGTGAATGGAGCCAGCAGCATACCACCCTGCATCCGACATCTGGCTTGCCTCTCAAGCTAAACAGGGTTGATGCTGGATGGGTGACCAGATGCTGCTGGAAGAGATGTTGGAGGGCGAGTAGGAGACACGTTTTCTTCTGGTCAAAAAATAAAATACAAATATCAATGCCCCAGGGCAGTGATTGGGGACATTGCCCTGTGTAGGATGCTTTCTTTTGAATGGGACGTTAAATGGGTGTCCTGATTCTCTGTGGTCACTAAAGATCCCATGGCACTTATTGTAAGAGTTGGGGTGTTAACTCCGGTGTTCTGGTTAAATTCCCAATCTGGCCCTCATACCATCATGGCCACCTAATCATCCCCAGCTTCCAATTGGCTCATTCATCCCCCCTCCTCTCCCCTGTAACTATACATCATATATACATCATATATACATCAATGAAGTCGCTCTTGCTGCTGGTGAGTCTCTGATCCACCTCTACGCAGATGACACCATTCTGTATACTTCTGGCCCTTCTTTGGACACTGTGTTAACTACCCTCCAGACGAGCTTCAATGCCATACAACTCTCCTTCCGTGGCCTCCAACTGCTCTTAAATACAAGTAAAACTAAATGCATGCTCTTCAATCGATCGCTGCCTGCACCTGCCCGCCCATCCAGCATCACTACCCTGGACGGTTCTGACTTAGAATATGTGGACAACTACAAATACCTAGGTGTCTGGTTAGACTGTAAACTCTCCTTCCAGACTCACATCAAACATCTCCAATCCAAAGTTAAATCTAGAATTGGCTTCCTATTTTGCAACAAAGCATCCTTCACTCATGCTGCCAAACATACCCTCGTAAAACATACCCTCTACAAAATAGCCTCCAACACCCTACTTAACAAATTGTATGCAGTCTATCACAGTGCCATCCGTTTTGTCACCAAAGCCCCATATACTACCCACCACTGCAACCTGTACGCTCACGTTGGCTGGCCCTCGCTTCATACTCGTCGCCAAACCCACTGGCTCCAGGTCATCTACAAGACCCTGCTAGGTAAAGTCCCCCCTTATCTCAGCTCGCTGGTCACCATAGCAGCACCCACCCGTAGCACGCGCTCCAGCAGGTATATCTCTCTGGTCACCCCCAAAGCCAATTCCTCCTTTGGCCGCCTCTCCTTCCAGTTCTCTGCTGCCAATGACTGGAACGAACTACAAAAATCTCTGAAACTGGAGACACTTATCTCCCTCACTAGCTTTAAGCACCAGCTGTCAGAGCAGCATACTGTCACGAATCCCGCTTCCTGAGTCTGGGTTTGCCTGTGTGTCTGTCCTGGAGTGTGTTTCAGGTGTCCTGGAACGCATCCTGTCTGGTTGCCGGGCGAATTAGCTCATTGGGAGATTGATTTCACCCGCACCTGTTTCCCGTCAGTAATCTGCACACCTGTCCTGATCATCATCTCTACCCTTCAAAAACTCTGACCTGACTTCCATTCCCTGCCGGATCGTTAGCCATGACCAGTATGTTTTGCTCACGAACCAGTCTCCAAGTTATAGAGTTTGTTTTGTTTTGTTTTATTGTTTTGTACATCTGCTTGCCTTTAACTGACCTCCGTTTTGTTCTATCTACAGCCATTCTCCCGGAACCCATCACCCATCCCTGTCTGCTCRTCGCTAGTGTTTTTTCCTATCCTTTGGATCTGCTCATCCACTCCCATCAACCCACCTCCGCTGTCCGCTCCGCCACCCGGAACTATCTACCTCCACGTTCTCATCATTTAAATAAATTCTCACCATCTTCATACTCACCTTGTCCTGGTCTGCTTCTGGGTCCGATTTTTGTAAAGCGTGACACATACAGATCACTGCACCTGTACATAGCCCATCTATAAATAGCCCAAACAACTACCTCATCCCCTACTGTATTTATTTATTTATCTTGCTCCTTTGCACCCCAGTATTTCTACTTTGCACATTCATCTACTGCAAATCTACCATTCTAGTGTTTTAATTGCTATATTGTATTTACCTTGCCACCATGGCCTATTTATTGCCCTACCTCCCTTATCTCACCTCATTTGCTCACATTGTATATAGACTTGTTTTTCTACTGTATTATTGACTGTATGTTTGTTTACTCCATGTGAACTCTGTGTTGTATGTGTCGAACTGCTTTGCTTTATCTTGCCCAGGTCGCAGTTGTAAATGAGAACTTGTTCTCAACTTGCCTACCTGGTTAAATAAAGGTGAAATACATATTTTTTTTAACTATTCCCCAGGTTGTTGCTGTAGATGAGGATGTGTTCAAACCCAACTTACCTGGTAAAAAAAATACTGCAGTAAAGTCAGCAAAAACACTAAAGTGAATACTATAGTATTTATACCATAGTATACTATAGTATTCTTTCATCTGGGAACGGCTTCTGAAGTGTGATTTTAGTGAATATGAAATTCTTGGTTCACTGGAGATCTTGTTAGTTTATTGAACACACTTGTTTTCTTTAATTATAAAACTTAATATCACTCATCATGAGAGTGTAAGTCATCGGTGCCTCAGAACATCTGATAGGGTATAGCTTTTTTTTTTTAAGGTATAGAGTTTTTTTGGTATGTGTTTTTATTGATGGATGATTTTAATCTGATGGTTATGTTCACAGCATTACAAAAACAGTATGTTCAATATTGACCAATTGTCATCCAAAAAAACACATTTTTAAATGGTTAGATTTTTGGTACATCCTCCTTCTGACGTGTGTCCCTATCTTTTTCCTCAACAGCATATACATTAACTACTGCAAGCATGTCGTGGGTTAGGGGCTGGGCTATGACCAGGGCAGGGCTGGGCCAGGACTGGGTGTAGTCTATGTCTGTATAATCATGGGGTCCGGACAGTTGTCCAGGGGCTTGTGTTAATCGGCACTGGGCACCGTGCCCTGCGTCCAGACCAGTACACCAACACACCGTGGCTTTAGAGAGCATAAAGCCCTGTGGCTCAGTATGGAACAATGGAGGGCCCAGCAATGTGCTGACTCCTAGCCCGTCCTGCAGGCCTGGGCTCCATTCACCACCACTGTGTATAAATAGGCCCGTTTACTCAGGGGTCAGGACATCGTTTTGTGGAGCCCCCCGTGAGCGCTACACAGCAATTTTTTGGGGTTGGTCAGGTAAGCCCTCCATCTTTAGACCGTTCAGCCTATAGCCTTTTGCCAGCATTGTTGTCCATTTACATTGTCCTGTTTTTTTTCCTTTGCTGTTTTCTGCTGAGTCTTGGGAATGTATAGAAAGGGTCATACGCTCACAAACACATAGGACACACACACATACTCTAAATGGACACACCAATCGTCATGGACACACCAATCGTCATCACAGTCAACATCATGCATCACACTAGAATGCTACTGTATGTATGCTGTGACGCCATCAACAGCATAGTTTACGTTACACACTCAGAGTGTAACAATGGCATGACTTACAGGCACATGATACAATGGTTCACCATGTAGAATTTATAGCAACTAATAATGCACAACATCATTATCACATATCATTCAGAAATGTGGATGGATGCTTTGCATTGTACTACTTTGTTTGTGGTATTACATACCAACGTTAGATACCAGACCTATGTATTGAAGAGGAGTGTCAGTATTATACTATAGTATTTGCACTTCTCGGTTGGTATCTGTGTCCTGCTTTCTATCATCGCTCTGGCTTTAGCTAGCTGTTTTTGTGTTGTGCCTCTCTTTAGCTAGCTGTTTTTGTGTTGTGCCTCTCTTTAGCTAGCTGTTTTTGTGTTGTGCCTCTCTTTAGCGAGCTGTTTTTGTGCATGTGCCTCTCCTCCCTCACCCCTATGTGCATTGTATTATCATCAGCAACAGCACAGGGCAGTGCTTTGTTTGGGTTTGTCTGTAGCACAGTCTATAGTCCCTACCACATTAGCATAACCATAACATTAATATATTTGGGCATTAGCTGCTGGGCACAGACTGATGCAAGAGCTCGAGCTGACTGGAAATGAGGTCCATGGTGGTTTAGTCATGTCAGACCTGGTCTCCCTGTAAGACCAAACAGAAATGTGACTGCGTGACTGTGTGCTTTCTGCACTGCAGGTACATTTTTACTGAGATATCAAACATGGCGCTGACTACTCCTAACCCAATGGGACCATGGAAGGTGAGTCAGTGTTATGTATACCATGTTTCCACAAAAATGTAACTACGTTCCACAACCTTTCACATTTTTCATAAAAAGTCGTAAGAGGAAAAAGGAAATCTTTGCACACGGCAGTGCGTTCTCTAGCAGAGACACTGGTTGTGTTAAAAACAGTTTTGAAAAACATCAATAGTGGGTTGGAAAATTRCAAATATGCACTATATCCTCTGTTCTAGATCACAGTCTACGACCAGGAGAACTTCCAGGGAAAGCGTATGGAGTTCACTGCTTCCTGCCAGAACATCATGGAGTGTGGTGCGGACAACATTCGCTCACTGAAGGTCGAGTGTGGAGCGTAAGTCAGCCAGCCCCCCCAAAATACAAAGACATCTACATACTGAAGGATATTTATCTCCCTGACAGGTTACACGTTATCCTTCAGGGGCCAGGGGACTATTGCACAGGCAACCATTTCTAAGGGATACTGATAGACATATACTGTATCATGGACATACACAATTTAATAAAAAACATGACAAAGTCTTGCCCCACCCTTGCATCTATCCACATAAACTGTCTGTCTGTACCATTTGTCTCTCTATCCGTATCTGTATCTGTATCTGTATCTGTATCTCTCTCTCTCTCTCTCTCTCTCTCTCTCTCTCTCTCTATGTGTAGTTGGGTTGGGTACGAGCACTCCAGCTTCTCTGGGCAGCAGTTTGTGTTGGAGCGTGGAGAGTACCCTCGCTGGGAGTCCTGGAGCGGCAGTAACGCCTACCACATTGAGAGGTTGATGTCCTTCCGCCCAGTCTGCTCTGCCGTGAGTTTACTAGTCAAGCCTACTTCCTGTTCCTGCCAGACCAGGCCAGACACACACTCTCTTCTGTGGGCTACGTTCCAATATCCATTGAAGAATTCCGCTTAGAATGCCCAATACATTGATTAATTCACATAATATGCTAGTACAGATAATGGAACAGAGGCCTGATATTGGCCCAGAAGCCCGGGTTCTGGCCTCAGTCCATGTCTCTGGCTCTTGTGACTGACACTGACAGAGTCTGGCTCTACTCACTGTTACTGACACTGTCATTATTACATTTAACAGATACAAGTAGCTATCCTTGGTAGCCTCTACCAGCGTTATTGAAAGCACTAAATAACAAAGTGAATAAAACACTGTTTTATAAAGATGTTCTACTTTCCCTCATAATCCTACACAGTAAATATTTTGTAAATAGTTCTGAGAGAAACAGGTTAAATGTAACCTGAAATTTCCCACTCCTCTCTCTGAACTGCATAGAACCATAAGGAGTCCAAGATTGTGGTGTTTGAAAGGGAGAACTTCATTGGCAAGCAGTGGGAGATGAACGATGACTACCCCTCCCTGCAGGCCATGGGGTGGGGCAACAACGAGATCGGATCCATGCAGGTCCAGAGTGGAGCGTAAGTAGCAGAGTAGAAGCCCTGGCTTCCTTTTTCACACTACAGAAGACTACGCTCATAACAATCAGAAATAGAGGATTCAGTTGTGTCTAGTGGTCAGAAGACATACTGCTAAAAAGGTGTAATGTGCAGTAAGAACAAAATTCATTGTAATAACTATATAATTAAAATCTATTTTGATAACTAGATAAACTTTGAGAGGATAATCCTTTCTGTCATTGATCATAATAGAACTAAGCGAAAAACAATTTCAGGCCTGAAACGATGAATAATCTAAATGAGTTCCAGTGACCTTACTGACCTCTGCCAAATGTGTTAAAGGGACACTATGGTGAAACATTTGAAAGAAATAGCTATTATATGGTGTCCCTGGATATTATACAGAGGACTAACATGTACTGTAGAGGCCAACTCTTTCTGATCTACAAGTGTCTAGACTCTAGAGCAGGGATGGACAACTTTGATGGGTGGGGGGGCCACAAACAAAATCGGAACACCATCATGAGGGACCATAGTGGCTGGGGGTTTTGCATACCCACATCCATACCCACACTTTTAGTCAGAGCCGGCCCTTAGTGAAATTTTGTTGCCCCCCCCCAGCTTGCGAGCAAAACATTTTAGTGGCCTCCTCTTGACAGCGAAGACAAACGTTTTTGAGTTAATTTCCTGCAATTCTACTCATTTTGCCATTGGGCGGAGAGAAAAATGTGCTGTTTTTAATATGATATCTGATGATCAATGGGAGACCACCGGTCAGTAATTCGACCATGATTACTACAAGTTTAAATAGCTGGCCGCTAGAATAACTTACCAATCTAAAAAATGTTAGCTGACATGGGCTAATTGAGTGACTGTCAGTGACTGACATAACAAGAGAAAAAAACTGCTGAAACTGCACCAAATTTTGAAATGGCACCTTCGGTATTTCTTTGATATTTTTGTGGAACTTGATCTGTGGCCGTACAAAAGTGGCCACCATTTGCCCCCCCTTGCTCTACAGGGTAAGGGCTCAAGCTTGTTTCTTGGTATTTTATCACTTCACCCTCTTCCTCTCTCCCTCTCCCCCATTAGCTGGGTGTGCTACCAGTTCCCCGGTTACCGTGGCTACCAGTACATCATGGAGTGCGACCGTCATGGCGGAGAGTACAAACACTACAGGGAGTGGGGCTCCCACGCTCAGACCTTCCAGGTCCAGTCTCTGCGTCGCATCCAGCAGTGAGCGCTTCCACAGCCTTCTCCCTCTTTCACCTTTCCTCCTCTCCTCTCCCTTCTCCTCCTCCTCTTATCCCTCCTCCACCCTATCATTCCAAGCTTGGCCAGTAGTCCTGTCAGACCTCCAAGACCAACGGTTCCTGACGCTTCTGGTTCTCCACAGCGACAAACATGTTTACAGCACTTTTGTTTTTTTCCATCGCCTAAAGAATAAAAACGAGAGAACGAGAGAAGATGAAAGAAAATAAAAGTGACGAATACGCCCCACAGCGAGTGGAGAGAAGGGTCTCGGGTGGTACGACTCAGGCTTTGATGCTGTTCTTCAGTGTTGTCACGGGGAATTCACAGCAACAGTGATCAATAAAGAGAGAATGAGCAACAAAAATAAACAGCGATACAAGAGTGCTATTAACCTGCTCAAGTGTCTTTACTCTTTTTCTCTCTACTCTCCACTTGCATCTTTTCTCAGCAGTCTCAGCCTTTTCCTCTGTAGGCTACTACTTTGTAATGAAGGCTTCACTATCTGTAATAGAGGTTAGAAGAGTTGGTTATGTCAATATGCACCTGCCTACCATATAAAAGGGCTATAATCTACTGGTTCACGTTCAGCATCAGGTTTTCCGGTCACTATAAACTGGAGTCAAATTGGCAGTGGTGTAAAGTACTTAAGTAAAAATACTTTAAAGTACTACATAAGTCGTTTTTTGGGGTATCTGTACTTTACTATTTATATTTCTTACAACTTTTACGTTTACTCCACTACATTCCTAAAGAAAATAATGTACTTTCTACTCCATACATTTACCCTGACACCCAAAAGTACTCGTTACATTTTGAATGCTTAGCATTAAGTAAAAGTCTAAAAGTATTTGGTTTTAAATATACTTAAGTATCAAAAGTAAACATAATTGCTAAAATATACTTAAGTATCAAAGGTAAAAGTAAAAGTATATATCTTTTCAAATTCCTTATTTAAAGCAAACCAGGTGGCATAATTTTTTTGTTTTTTAAATTCACGGATAGCCAGGGGCACGCTCCAACACTCAGACATMATTTACAAATGAAGCATGTGTTTCGTGAGTCTGCAAGATCAGAGGCAGTAGCGATGACTAGGGATGTTCTCTTCATAAGTGTGTGAATTTTTCTGTCCCGCTAACCATTCAAAATATAACAAGTACTTTTGGGTGTCAGGGAAAAGATTTGGAGTAAAAAGTACATACTTTTGTTTAGGGATGTAGTGAAGTAAAAGTAAAAGTAGTCAAAAATATAAATAGTAAAGTAAAGTACAGATACCCCCCAAAAATACTTAAGTAGTACTTTCAAATATTTTTACTTAAGTACTTTACACCACTGCCGTCTGGTTTGCTTAATATAAGGAATTAGAAATTATTTATCCTTTTTCTTTTACTTTTGATACTTAAGTATATTTTAGCAATTCATTTACTTTTGATACTTAAGTATATATWTWTTWTTTTATTTTTTTATTTAACCTTTATTTAACCAGGTAGGCAAATTGAGAACACGTTCTTATTTACAATTGCGACCTGGCCAAGATAAAGCAAAGCAGTTCGACACATACAACAACACATAGTTACACATGGAGTAAAACAAACATATAGTCAATAATACAGTGAAAAAAATAAGTCTATATACAATGTGAGCAAGTGAGGTGAGATAAGGGAGGTGAAGGCAAACAAATATATGTATAAATAAATAAAAATATAAAAAGGCCATGGAGGCGAAGTGAATACAACACAGCAAGTAAAATAAAACTAAAAAACACTGGAATGGTTGGTTTGCAGTGGAAGAAAGCGCAAAGTAGAGACAGAAATAATGGGGTGCAAAGGAGCAAAATAAATAAATAAATACAGTAGGTAAAGAGGTAGTTGTTTGGGCTAAATTATAGATGGGCTATGTACAGGTGCAGTAATCTATGAGCTGCTCTGACAGCTGGTGCTTAAAGCTAGTGAGGGAGATAAGTGTTTCCAGTTTCAGAGATTTTTGTAGTTCGTTCCAGTCATTGGCAGCAGAGAACTGGAAGGAGAGGCGTCCAAAGGAAGAATTGGTTTTGGGGGTGACTAGAGATATACCTGCTGGAGCGCGTGCTACAGGTAGGTGCTGCTATGGTGACCAGCGAGCTGAGATAAGGGGGGACTTTACCTAGCAGGGTCTTGTAGATGACCTGGAACCAGTGGGTTTGGCGACGAGTATGAAGCGAGGGCCAGCCAACGAGAGTGTATTTAAAACCAAATACTTTAAAACTTTTACTCAAGTAGGATTTTACTGGGTGACGTTCACTTTTACTTGAGTCATTTTCTATTAAGATATCTTTACTTTTACTCAAGTATGATAATTGGGTACTTTTTCCACCACTGCAAATTGGGCTGGAGTTACACCACAGCATTCCACCACTTCTAGGCCTACCCTTACAAGCCTACAGTGGCAGACAAGTAGCTATAAGTCTTAGTTGAAATGGCCATATAATGTCAGTTAATTTTATGTGCAGTAGTCTCATCACCTTGAACAAAACAATTTCACTCTTGATTATAARAAATATACAGTAGGAAATATAAATATCAAGTGTCTACTAAATGGACCTTCATACTGAAAGCAAACGGACACATATTATACCCCTTATTACACCCTATACCACAGCACACAATTACAAATTCCAGAAATTTCAACGTATTTTTGCCATAATGCAAAAGACAATAGAAAGCTTCAATCATGAGTGGAATTATATACATGGTGTAATGTAAAATGTTTCAATTAAACCTAGCTCCATTAAGAAGTCATGAAGTGTTGATCCAACACAGCCCTCTCAGGCAACACTAAAAAACCGAGTCTGTCTCAATTCAGTACCATTCTCCATCTGAAATATTGACCATTATGGGAAAATCTTGCCTAAATGCATGGTGTCTGTCAGGGCTATCCCATGCAATTTGGTAGCAATAGCCTATACTGTATGAGGAATATGTTTGGGAAATTGAGACAATGGTAATATTGAGACAACAATGGCAATTTACAGCCTACCACGTTTCAGAAATATTCATACAATGCATTGCACTTTTTAAAATGTTTTGCATATTATATTACTGACTAATGTTGACAGATATCATTGTACAAAACTAAAATACTGTACACTGTACTACTGTATATGCAGTCTCAAATTCTAGCTTCTTCAAGTCACCTTAAAAAGAAGGTCAGTGCTATCCGAGCTCCTTGGGACGTCCCTACCCTAAAACGGGTAGGGACTTCCCACTCTGCTGTCCATAACATCCCAAACCATCTCAATTGGGTTGAGGTTGGGTGATTGTGGAGGCCAGGTCATCTGATGCAGCACTCCATCAATCTCCTTCTTGGTCAAATAACCCTTACACAGCCTGGAGGTGTGTTGGGTCATTGTCCTGTTGAAAAACAAATGATTGTCCAACTAAGCGCGAAACAGATGGGATGGCGTATCGCTGCAGAATGGTGTGGTAGCCATGCTGGTTAAGTGTGCCTTGAATTATGAGTATTTCTGTAAATTGATGTGGCTCTCTGCAAAATCACCAGATGTTTTGGAACTACTGAACATAACGCGCCAATGTAAACTGAGATTTTTGGATATAAATATTAACTTGATCGAACAAAACATACATGTATTGTGTAACATGTTGTCCCGGGAGTGTCATCTGATGAAGAATATCAAAGGTTAGTGATTCATTTTCTCTCTATTTCTGCTTTTAGTGACTCCTCTCTTTGGTTGGAAAATGGCTGTATGMTTTCTGTGACTAGTTGCTGACCTAACATAATGATATGTTGTGCTTTCGCCGAAAAGCCTTTTTGAAAAATCGGACACTGTGGTTGGATTAACGAGAAGTTTATCTTTAAAATGGTGTCTAATACTTGTATGTTTGAGAAATTTTAATTATGAGATTTCTGTTGATTGAATTTAGCGCCCTGCAAATTCATTGGCTGTTGGCGAGGGTTTCCGCTATCCATTCCCAGACAGGTTAACCATTGTAACTAATAGACTAGAAACAGGATTTAACTAGTTAAAGGCTGATTTGTAATTCATATATAAAGAAATAGAATTTAAAAAACAGTACACTACACTTCCTATGCATCATGTAAATACTCTAAAACCGGTTCATCTCCATATCTAATGCCCTTCATCTGCATTGGTCTGATAAACACAGGATAGGTGTAGTATTTCATCAAATGAGAGACTTAATTTCAACCAGAGAATGTGAAACACTTTATTGAAAGAAGTTCATTATCCAAGTGTTATAAATACATGCATTATACATATTATAATTGTAATATTATAAGTTCAATCTGTACTTCTATGCACATTTGATGTGCATTATAAAAACAAAGGAAGAAAGAGGTGGCGAGAGAGGTGTAAAAGACAAAAAGGGAAAGAGGTAAGGACATAGGAGCAGGGAAGGCAGCATATGTTTAATGAATCACAGTGCTACCCTAATATTCTCTCAGTTCATCACAATTACATAATAGTGTCTCTAGTCGGCCCGAAGGTTATCTTAAAAGCTGGTGAGGTGGCTATGATGGGACTGGGGGTTGGCATCCTCTCTCACATCAAAACATATCTGCAGACAAGAGACAGATGGAGAGAGAGGGAGATAAGCATGTTTAAGCCTTGTGTTTTTATTTTTTATTCTAACATTGTTAGTCATCATAATAATCAGGAGGTGAAATGGCAAAACTGACCTTGGGTTATTAACTCTGGGACTACTGCATCACTATCTGTATTTCAATGTAAAGCATCTCTTTAATAATACTTCCTGTTGACCTGACACCTCTGATCATGCTGTGCCCTCTATGTAGAGGGGTTCACCGACACAGCTGATATAACCTAGAGGATTTAACGAGAAGAGGAGAGAGAGATGAAGTGAAGGAGAGAGACTGTTTTTGAGAAAATAAGGTAGTTAAAGAGAGTGTTCAACAGGAATCTCTGTGTGTGGCCTCACCTGGTGTCCACACTAAGTGGCTGCAGAGTACTTTATGCTGAAAAACATGAACGGATACACGAGGACAAACAATATAGTGTAGTTATAGAAATAATGAAGTGTCTTACTATTCTCCATGGTTGGCCCTCTTACCTATTCTTTGAAGGTGGAAGGAGTCACAGTTATACACATGAGCCTGCTTACTGCACAACACAATCCATCAATCAGATTGATACATGAGTGTGTAGGTGTGGGTTGTTGGGTGTCTAATTGTTCTACATTTTTTCAATATGGGTGATTTTAAAACTTCTTATGGCTGCATCCCGCTACCGGGATTGATATGACAACAGCCAGTGAAAGTGCAGGGCGCCAAATTCAAACAACAGAAATCTCATAATTAAAATTCCTCAAACATACATGTGTTTTATATCATTTTAAAGGTAATCTTGTTGTTAATACCACCAAAGTGTCCGATTTCAAATATGCTTTTCAGCATATGTGTCATCTGACAAGTGCAATGCATTGTATGAATATTTCKGAAACGTGGTAGGCTGTAAATTGCCATTGTTGTCTCAATATTACCATTGTCTCAATTTCCCAAACATATTCCTCATACAGTATAGGCTATTGTGTCAGATTTCAAAAAAACTTTACGGAAAAAGCAAATCATGCAATAATCTGAGACGGAGCTCAGAACAATAGCCAAATTCGCCGCCATGTTGGGGTCAACAGAAACCAGAAAATACATGATAAATGTTTCCTTACCTTTGATGAACTTCATCAGAATGCAGTCCTAGGAATCCCAGGTCCACAATAAATGCTTGATTTGTTCGATAATGTCCGTTATTTATGTCCAATTAGCTACTTTGGTTAACGCGTTGGTAAACAATTCAAAAGTCACAAAGCGCGTCCACTATAACGTGACGAAATGTCCAAAAGTGTCCATAACAGTCAGTAGAAACATGTCAAATGATGTACTGAATCAATCTTTAGAATGTTGTTAACATACATCTTGAATAACGTTCCAACGGAGAATAGATTGACTTCAGATGAGCAGTGGAACGGAGGTCCTCCTCATGTGAATGCGCATGTGAAAGCATGGTCGCTCGTGGCAGTGATTACTCATTCCTGTCTCTTTGGCCCCCCTTTACATTAGAGTCATCAGACAAAGTTCTATTGACTGTTGACATCTAGTGGAAGCCGTAGGAAGTGAAAACTCATCAATATCTCGCTGTTAATTTCAATGAGAGCTTAGTTGAAAATCTGCCACCTCAGAAAAAATTCAAAAAAGTATGTTTATACTCACAGACATTAATTCAAACAGTTTAGAAACTTCAGAGTGTTTCTATCCAATACGAATAATAATATGCATATATTAGCAACTGGGACTTGAGGAAGCAAGGCAGTTTACTATGGGCACCTCTGTGCACCTTTCATCCAAGCTACTCAATACTGCCCCTGCAGCCATAAGAAGTTAAAATAGCCTGTTTTGTTTCTGTACAGACATCACACCCTTACCTAAACAGCACCCTCACCTGAGAAGTATAAATCAAAGGGAGAAACTGGGAATTGAATAACTCCAGTTGACATAGCTAAGTAAATGGAAGAATAGAGCCTTTGGTTGTGCATAGTGTAATCTATGGTGTTGCCAGGGAACAGCACCTTCTTCGAAGAAGTAGGTGAAGATCTCCCGCACACGGATTGCCTCTCTTGCTGCATTGTTGGACCCCATCCTTGAAACATCCTGCAGAGCAGCAGACTTCTCCTCTGGCACACAGTGGCAAGCTGCAGATCCCCTCCTGGTCCTCGTGTCCATCCTCATGAAGTTATGCAGGACACAGGTAGCCTTCACACACCTGCATTCCTCTAGGAGGCAGTCCCAGATGGCCCTGGTCACCCAACCTTGCAGTGCTCTACACGTTAACTGTAGGCAATCGTTTTGAAGGAATCTCCAGTTAAAAGGTATCTGTAGGAATATGGAAGATAATGTAATTTAGACTTTTACATCACCAGGTCATTGTGAATTACTAAAGTATAATATCCCTTATAACAAATCATGATAACATTGGATTGATAGATGCATGGGCACACATGTGCATGTGTAGCATGTGACAATAGCAGGATCATATCAAGGATAGCATCACAAATGAATACATAAATACTACTTGAAGCTTGATGATGAGTTGATCATTTGAATCAGCTGCGCAGTGCTAAGGCAAAAACAAAAATGTGCACCCCTTTGAGTCACCAGGACCAGGACTGAGAACCACTGCTCTTCATTGGGACTTCTTCATATGTAGACAGGCTTTCATAGCGCTCTTTATCTGAGGACAGAAAACCTCACAAGAAATAGACTTCATTATAGTCAAATTACACCRCACTGAATATTATGTTACTATTATCTCCGTCCTCACTTCTAGGGACAGGAACTACACAAAAGTACCTGCCCTATACAGAATAGCCTACTCTCTCACTTTGACAGTTAGGGCTACTATCCTTTCACCCTCCTCCATGGCCGTTAGCTAGCTACCTACAAATGCATTTGGAGTTTTTTTTCCCCAGTGATAAATACATCAAGATAGCTAGCTAATATGAAGTTAGCTAGCTAAGTGAATTAAATATCACCAGCTACCTATCTATACAGTATGTGAAGTTGGTTCGATAGCTAGCTCATTTTGCAGCTCATTTGAGTTAGCCTGCACTGTAGCTAGTTAGCTAATAATGCATTGTTTTTTTTACATTTTCAAAATGTATTTACTTACTTGAATAGGTTCTCTCAGCCATGTGGACAATTGGAAATAGAGCAGCAAAGTTTGTTTGTCACCAGAGTGTTTTAGAGGATATTACTATTTAACTATGTACCCATTTAATAACCAGACCTTCATACAAATTGCTATGCTGAATTCTTGACGTACAATTGAACGTGCTGCTATATGCTGCCAGCTCGCCCACAAACCAGTCACAATGGGCGGCCTAAGCGGCACGCTGCAATTTACCGCTATCTAGTGTACATGCACCGTTACATGGGAGCGGACAGTACACACTATAACATAATGTTCTGAATAATGGCTAAGTCTACCTCGCTCTTTAATTGACTAAATCGCTTAGGAGTAACAAACACAAGTCCAACATCTATCATAAAGTGCTAAACTACCTGTTCACTACTCTCCTGCTCTCCAGGGATGTGCACCTCAACCCTGGGCCTAACATCACCGAGCCAGCGATACTCACCGGAGTGGAAAGCAGTGGATGGCCAGGTCCTCAAATCATCGCCGCCGCGGAAGTGGGTGAGTGTTATGGTCCCATGATTTCTCAAGAGTCACTCGGCTCCAAGATTAAATTTAACGCTCTAAACATATCCAAGTCACCATAAGCGATCTCTGATTCTGGTATGCAAGCTGTTAGTTCCCCGCTTCCAGTGCAAGCGCAATGGATAGTTAATTGCACTACCGAACTGCCCCTAATCAAAACTAAACAAAACAGCCTAAAAACAGCCATCAGAAAACACTGAAAAATTTTCAACGTGGCAATTACTGTCACACCCTGACCATAGAGAGCTTTTTATTCTCTATGTTGGTTAGGTCGGGGTGTGACTAGGGTGGGTCATCTAGGTGATTTATATTTCTATGTTGGCCTGGTATGGTTCCCAATCAGAGGAGGCTGTTTATCGTTGTCTCTGATTGGGGATCATATTTAGGCAGCCATTTCCCCTTTGTGGGATCTTGACTATGTATAGTTGCCTGTGAGCACTATAGCAGCTTCACGTTTCGTTTTGCATTTATTGTTTTCTTTGAGTTTCACTTCATAATAAAGAGGATGGAACCATACCACGCTGTATCTTGGTCCACTTATTATAACTATCGTGACAATTACGCTCGAGTCATCTGGGACCCACGAGCTAACCCCAAGGGATTACTAGGGGGGGCACTTGAACATTCGTAGTGTCGTTCCAAAAAGTRATCAAATTCAACATCTTCTCAGACTCCAACCTTGACTTCCTCTGCCTTTCAGAGACATGGCTCCATAAAAACTCTACATCTGCTACATTGATTGTGCCTGGCTACAATGTTTTCAGGAGAGTCAGGATTGAAGGAAGAGGAGGGGGTCTGAAGATTTACATTAAAAAACATATCCGATGTATGATAATGAACTAGAATGTATTGGCCTAAACGTTAAACTGTCTCCCCAAATGTATTTTACCCTTATTGGAATGTACAGACCACCTTCCACCAAACGTTTTTTTTTTTATATGATTAACAACATGCTTATGGAATGTGATTTTGGGAAAGAGGTAATCTTAAATGGGAGATGTTAAGATGAATTATGAAGACAAGTCTTGTAGGAAAACTCTCCAACGGATCACTAATACTTTTGACCTTACACAGCTAGTTGAAGGGCCAACCAGCGTGACCTGTTGTTCTAAAACACAGATTGATCTGGTGTTCAGTAATAAACCAGAGGGAGTGACTAAATCATTCAATATGGTTACTGGGCTGTCTGATCATAATCTGACACAGATAACCAGAAAGCTTTCCAAGAACAGGTTTAACCTCTCTACTGTTAGAAAGCCTGATCAGCTCAGAATACGTAAGAGTGAATGAAATTATTTTGAAAACGTAATTAAGGGAATTAACTGTAATGATCTCTTGTCCTATACAAATGTGGAAGCAGATAGCCAGGTTTTCTATCCACAATCCAGACTACAATAAATGTCTTCCTAAAGAAAATGAAATCCAAACATGGCCAAAAGAGCACTCTTCCTTGGCCGGCTAAATGGAGAAATCTGGAAACTGATGAAAGAACGAGATCATGCTCTAAAAACAGCCTTAAAGTCCAAATTAGAGCATGACAGACATAGGTTTACCATGTTAATAAATAAGGTGATGAAAGAAATCAGACAGGCCAATGCAAACTTTTTATCAACATAATTGTTGAAGCAAAGGGATATTCTAAAATGATCTGTGAGAATCTAAAAAGGTTAACAGGCAAAGACCATAGTAACACTGCACAAAGACAATAAATAAATGTGAATGACAGTCTAACACAGGATGCAGCCTTCAATTACACTTTGTTGACTGTCAAGGTACTGACACAGAATCCCTCCACTGGTTTCTTGGGCTCAGCGCCAGTGAACAACACTCAACCTGTCTTTATCATAAGGGAGGTTTCTGAGTCAGAGGTGAACAGCTCACTAAAGAACTCTAAAGTCAAAGATGTGTTTGGGGTGCACTCTACCTTTCTTAAAAATACATARTCACTCATTGGCCCAATTACTAAGGTCACCAACACATCTATTGGTCTGGGGGTGTTTCCAAGGGTGTGGAAGTCGACCATAATAACCCCGTCTTTAAATCAGTTGACCCTGCTGACGTAAGTAACTACAGGCCCATTAGTATACTACCTGTGGTGTCGGGGGTTGCTGACAAGTGTGTAGCAGAGCAACTGATTGCCCACCTCAACAACAGCCCCTTCACATTACACTCCATGCAGTTTGGCTTCAGAGCAAATCACTCCACAGAAACGGCCAACTGCTTTCTTCTGGAAAATGTGAAATCCAAGATGGACAAAGGGGGCGATGTTGGGGCTGTGTTTCTGGACCTAAGGAAGGCTTTTGATACTGTTAACCATGAGGTTCTCATCACAAAACKGTCTTAAGTTCAACTTTTCCCCAGATGCCTTGAGTAGATGAAATCATACTTTTAAGGCAGACTGTCGAGCTGTTGCCCACTCTCAGCTCTGGTGTGGGCGTGCCCCAAGGGTCAGTACTGGGGCCACTCCTGTTCAGCCTGTACATTCATGATCTGCTTTCTCTCTGTACTTTGTCTGAAATTCAAATGTATGCAGATGATACAGTGATACATAGTGCATTATGTATTCAGACCCCTTGGCCTTATCAAAATTTTTATATGTTACAGACTTAATCGAAAATGGATTCATCTACATACAATACCCCATAATGACAAAGCAAAAACAGGTTTTTAGAAATGGTTGCAAATTAATAATWWAAAAAAAACTGAAATATCACATTTACATAAGTATTCAGACCCTTTACTCAGTACTTTGTTGAAACACCTTTGGCAGCGATTACAGCCTCGAGTCTTCTTGGGTATGATGCTACAAGCTCGGCACACCTGTATTTGGGGAGTTTCTCACATTCTTTTCTGCATATCCTCTCAATCTCTGTCCGATTGGATGGGGAGCGTCGCTGCATAGCTATTTTCAGGTCTAGGCAGAGATGTTAGATTGGATTAAAGTCCGGGCTTTGGAGGGCTACTCAAGGACATTCAGAGGCTTGTCCAGAAGCCACTCCTGCATTGTCTTGGCTGTGTGCCTCGGGTCATTGTCCTGTTGGAAGGTGAACCTTCGCCCCAGTCTGAGGTCCTGAGCGCTCTGGAGCAGGTTTTCATCAAGGATCTCTCTGTACTTTGCTCCGTTCATCTTTCCCTCAACCCTGACTAGTCTCCCAGTCCCTGCTGCTGAAAAACATCCCCACAGCATGATGTTGCCACCACCATGCTTCACCGTAGGGATGGTGCCAGGTTTCCTCCAGACGTGACGCTTGTCATTCAGGTCAAAGAGTTGAATCTTGGTTTCATCAGACCAGAGAATCTTGTTTCTCATGGATGAGAGTCCTTTAGGTGCCTTTTGGCAAACTACAAACGTCTGTTCATGTGCCTTTTACTGAGAGTGCTTCCGACTGGCCACTGGTGGAGTGCTGCAGAGATGGTTATCTCTGGAAGGTTCTCCCATCTCCACAGAGGAACTCGGAGCTCTGTCAGAGTGACCATCGGGTTCTTGGTCACCTCCCTGAGCAAGGCCCTTCTCCCCCGATTGTTCAGTTTGGCCAGGCGGCCAGCTCTTGGAGAGTATTGGTGGTTACAAACTTCTTCCAATTAAGAAATGATGAGGCCACTGTGTTCTTGGGACCTTCAATGCTGCTGAAATGTTTGGTACCCTTTCCAGATCTGTGCCCCGACACAATCCTGTCTCTGAGCTCTACGGACAATTCCTTAGACCTCATGGCTGGGTTCTGCTCTGACATGCACTGTCAACTGTGGGACCTATATACACGGGGGGGGAAAAGTATTTAGTCAGCCACCAATTGTGCAAGTTCTCCCACTTAAAAAGATGAGAGAGGCCTGTAATTTTCATCATAGGTACACTTCAACTATGACAGACAAAATGAGAACATCACTGCTCTAGAGGAGATCTGCATGGAGGAATAGGCCAAAATACCAGCAACAGTGTGTGAAAACCTTGTGAAGACTACAGAAAACGTTTGACCTCTGTCATTGCCAACAAGGGTATATAACAAAGTATTGAGATTAAACTTTTGTTATTGACCAAATACTTATTTTCCACCATAATTTGCAAATAAATTCATTAAAAATCCTACAATGTGATTTTCTGGATTTTCTTCTCTCATTTTGTCTGTCATAGTTGAAGTGTACCTATGATGAAAATTACAGGTCTTACAGAATTACAGAACTTGCACAATTGGTGGCTGACTAAATACTTTTTTGCCCCACTGTATATATATATAGATGTGTGCCTTTCCAAATCATGTCCAATCAATTGAATTTACCACAGGTGGACTCCAATCAAGTTGTAGAAACATCTCAAGGTTGATTAATGGAAACAGAATGCACCTGAGCTCAATTTCAAGTCTCATAGCAAAGGGTCTGAATACTTATGTAAATAAGGGATATCTGTTTTTTATTTGTAATACATTTGCAAAAAATTCGGAACCTGTTTTTGCTTTGTCGTTATGGGGTATTGTGTGTAGATTGATGAGGTAAAAAATGTATTTAATCCATTTTAGAATAAGGCTGTAACGTAACAAAATGTGGAAAAAGTCAAGGGGTCTGAATACTTTCCGAATGCACTGTATGTGTATGCAAAGAGCAGACAAGCTGCACAAAAACTCACTACTGTAATGGTTCATGTTACAAAGTGGCTCAGTGACTCATGTTTGCATCTCAATGTGAGAAAAACTGTCTGCAAGTATGCTCTCTGTGAGAGCTTCCCATGTCTTGCACCACCTATCACACCTTCACATAAAACATAAAGACATGGCTAAAGGACAATCAGACTTGTGAACATAATCCCTAGCTGTGTATTGTCACTTTCCATGTTATCTGTTGTCTGTAGCTTGTGAGGTGTTGAAACACTGTGTTGCCTTTATKWATTTTGTTTTGTTGCTTTTTGTGCTATTGCTCTGTCTGCGTGCTACGTGTTGCTTGTCCTATGTTGCTCCGCATGTGCTCACTGCTCATTGTTTGTCTGTATTGTTGTTGTAATTGTTTTTAATAACATGCCCAGGGACTGAGGTTGAAAATTAGCCGGATGGCTAAAACCGTCACTTTTACTAAAACGTGGATTAATGGAATTTAAAAATGAAAATAAACTCAAACTAATTGTGGAGTTACTACAATGTTGTTGATCCATCCTCAGTTTTCACCCATCACAGCCATTGAACTCTGTAGCTGTTTTAAAATCACCAATGGCCTCATGGTGACATCCCTGAGCAGTTGTCTTCCTGTCCTACAGCTCAGTTCAGAACAATGACTGTCTGTGATTTGTCTGGGTAGTTTAATACATCATCCACAGCATAATTATTAACTTGACCATGCTTAAAGTGATATTCAATGTCTGATTTGTTATTGTTACCCATCTACCAATTACTGCCTTTCTTTATGAGGCATTTGAAAAGCTCCCTGGGCTTTGTTGTTGGATCTGTGCTTTAAATKTAATACTTGAYTGAGGGACCTTACAGATGTTGTATGTATGGGGKACAAAACAGAGGTTAGTCCTAAACCCCTATTGTTTCACACGGAGTGAGTCCATGGAGCTTATTACGTGATTTGTTAGCCACGTTTTACTTCTGAACTAATTTAGGGTTGCCTAAAGAAAGGGGGTGAATACTTATGAAACAGCAATTGTTTAATTTCATT
Organism: Salvelinus sp. IW2-2015; assembly: GCF_002910315.2. Classification (NCBI taxonomy): domain Eukaryota; kingdom Metazoa; phylum Chordata; class Actinopteri; order Salmoniformes; family Salmonidae; genus Salvelinus; species Salvelinus sp. IW2-2015. Next base: position 4,601,701 of record NC_036841.1, on the reverse strand, counting down.
TKTATTAATTTGTATACATTTGTTTTCACTTTGACATTTAGTATTTTGTGTAGCTCAATGACAACAAAAAAATCACAATTAAATCCATTTCAAAACCACTGTCACGTTCTGACCTTAGTTCCTTTGTTTTGTCTTTTGTTTTAGTTGGTCAGGGCGTGAGTTGGGTGGGTAATCTATGTTTTCTATTTCTGTGTTGGTTTTCTGTGTTTGGCCTGATATGGTTCTCAATCAGAGGCAGCTGTCAATCGTTGTCCCTGATTGGGAACCATATTTAGGTAGCCTGTTTTCTGTTGGGTTTTGTGGGTGGTTGTCTTCAGTCTTTGTGTGTCTGCACCAGATAGAACTGTTTCGGTTTTCACTTTTCTTGTTTTTGTATTTGAAGTGTTCAGTTTTGGATTTATTAAATTAAGATGAACACTAACCACGCTGCGCTTTGGTCCTCTCCTTCCACCGACGAAAGCCGTTACAACCACTTTGTAACGCAACAAAATGTGGAAAAAATCCAAAGGGGTGAATACTTATAATACCCACTATATGTGGCCTCACGTACAGACATTTCTGAAGGCCTGGTTGCTCCAGCTCTACACTGGGTGTTATTCGAAGTAGGGTTGTTTTCCTAAAAGCCAGATAAGGTACCCTGTATTCATAGGCCTAGCAGCTTTATGTGTTTGTAGCTTTTGTCTGGATTMTGGAATGAATCAATTCTTTACTGGCGAATGAGAACAGGCTAGTTGAGCAAAGCAATAGTAGGCCTAATGTTACAAACATTCATGCAAAGAGACAGAGAACTAGATATGGGATGGTAGTATGATGAGGCCAATTCTGTGGAATTTCTATGTTTATTATTTTGTTCGGATAATCTGTTCCCATTTGTGTCGTGAGTCTTGTAGTGGGTTTGGTAGAAAGCCTGAACCCTCTTATGATTATCAAAGTTAGTCAATTATCTACTCGGGCTATGAAGTTAATGTACAAAATCTCCCTGGGAGGCTATTGGACAATAGGCCTAACTATGTTTTGTTATGCATTATGGCTATATTTTTACTAGCATTGGAAAATGTATCAATTGAAGCTCAAATTAAGTTGAGTGTTTGAAAGAACCCAGAACTGGTTCACACTCACAAGTTTCGGAATCAGAATGTCCGAAAACCTACAAACCACTACAAGGGCTTATAACAGTAGTGTTACATGAATTCCTGTTCGCCTATCTCTCTGTCCACTACCACTTCAAAGCCTGTGGTTGTAAGTAAAAAGAAAGTAGGCCTAACAGGCTTAGTGTATTTGCATGTAACCCCAGACAACCTCTATCTCCTTCCCTTCTTATATTATGTAAAGATCTTACCTGTGAAAGCTGGGGGCTTTGCCCGGGGCTTGTATCAGGTCAGGTTATGGGCCCCGAGGTTACCGAAGAACAGAGGATGGTGTGTCATTATCACGCTGTGTGTGTACATGTCACGATCGTCATGGGAAGAAGTGGACCAAAGCGCAGCGTGGTACGTGTTCATTCTATTTATTTATTAACTGAACTGAACAACAAAACAAAATACGAACGTGACGTTCTGCAGGGCAAAATAACAACCTGTGCAAAATTAAGAACCCACAAATGAAAGAGGGAAAAAGGACTGCCTAAGTATGATTCCCAATCAGAGACAATGATAGACAGCTGCCTCTGATTGGGAACCAGACTCGGCCAAAAACAAAGAAATAGAAAACATAGAAAGAAAGAAACTAGAATGCCCACCCCAGTCACACCCTGGCCTAAGGGTGTGACAGTACAGTGCTGTAAAAAGGTTTGACCCCTTTCTAATTTTCTCTACTTTTTCATATTTTTGATACTGAATGTTATCAGATCTTCAACCATCTAATATTAGATAAAGGRAACCTGAGTTTACAAATAACAAAAAAATGGATACTTATTTATTTAAGTTATGCAACACCCAAATCCCATGTGGAAATAGTAGTTGCCCCCTTAAACTTAATAGCTGGTTGTTCCACCTTTAGCTGCAATGACTGCAACCAAATGCTTCTTGTAGTTTTTGATCGGTCTATTACATCTCTGTGGAGGAATTTTGGCCCACTCTTCCATGCAGAACTGCTTTAAATCAGCGACATTTGTGGGTTTTCAAGCATGAACTGCCCATCTCAAGTCCTGCCGTTACATGTGAATTGGGATTAGGTCTGGACTTTGACTAGGTCATTACAAAACATTAAATTAGWTGCTTTTTAGACATGTTCATGTACAGTCGTGGCCAAAGATTTTGAGAATGACACAAATATTAATTATCACAAAGTCTGCTGCTCAGTTTATATGAATGGAAATGAGAAGTGATCAGATAAATTGCAATTAATTGCAAAGTCTCTTTGCTGCAAATGAACTGAATCCCCAAAAACATTTCCACTGCATTTCAGCCCTGCCACAAAAGGACTAGCTGACATCATGCCAGCGATTCTCTCGTTAACACAGGGTGAGTGTTGAGAGGACAAGACTGGAGATAACTCTGTCATCCTGATTGAGTTCGAATAACAGACTGGAAGCTTCAAAAGGAGGGTGGTGCTTGGAATCATTGTTCTTCTCTCTCAACCATGGTTACCTGCAAGGAAACAGTGCCGTCATCATTGCTTTGCACAAAAAAGGTTCACAGGCAAGGATATTGCTGCCAGTTGATTGCACCTAAATCAACCATTTATCGTATCATCAGAACTTCAAGGAGAGCGGTTAATTGTTGTGAAGAAGGCTTCAGGGCACCCAAGAAAGTCCATCAAGCGCCAGGACCGTCTCCTAAAGTTGATTCAGCTGCGGATCGGGCACCACCAGTACGGAGCTTGCTCAGGAATGGCAGCAGGCAGGTGTGAGTGCATCTGCACGCACAGTGAGGCGAAGACTTTTGGAGGATGGCCTGGTGTCAAGAAGGGCAGCAAAGAAGCCACTTCTCTCCAGGAAAAACATCAGGGACAGACTGATATTCTGCAAAAGGTACAGGGATTGGACTGCTGAGGACTGGGGTAAAGTCATTTTCTCTGATGAATCCCTTCCGATTGTTTGGGCATCTGGAAAAAAAGCTTGTCCGGAGAAGACAAGGTGAGCGCTCCCATCAGTCCTGTGTCTGCCAACAGTAAAGCATCATGACCATTCATGTGTGGGGTTGCTTCTCAGCCAAGGGAGTGGGCTCACTCACAATTTTGCCTAAGAACACAGCCATGAATGAAGATGGTACCAACACATCCTCCGAGAGCAACTTCTCCAACCATCCAGGAACAGTTTGGTGACGAACAATGCCTTTTCCAGCATGATTGAGCACCTTGCCATAAGGCAAAAGTGATAACTAAGTGGCTCGGGGAACAAAACATCGATATTTTGGTCCATGGCCAGGAAACTCCCCCAGATCTTAATCCCATTGAGAACTTGTGTCCAATTCTCAAGAGGCGGGTGGACAAACAAAAACCCACAAATTCTGACAAACTCCAAGCCATTTGATTATGCAAGAATGGGCTGCCATCAGTGAGGATGTGGCCCAGAAGTTAATTGACAGCATGCCAGGGCGCATTGCAGAGGTCTTGAAAAAGAAGGATCAACACTGCAAATATTGACTCTTTGCATCAACTTCATGTAATTGTCAATAAAAGCCTTTGACACTTATGAAATGCTTGTAATTATACTTCAGTATTCCATAGTAACATCTGACAAAAATATCTAAAGACACTGAAGCAGCACACTTTGTGGAAATTAATATGTGTCATTCTCAAAACTTTTGGCCACGTCTGTAGACTTGATTGTGTGTTTTGGATCATTGTCTTGCTGCATGACCCTGCTGTGCTTCAGCTTCAGCTCACAGACGGATGGCCTGACATTCTCCTGTAGAATTCTCTGATACAGAGCAGAATTCATGGTTACTTCTAAGGCAAGTCGTCCAGGTACTGAGGCAGCAAAGCATCTCCAAACCATCACATTACCATCATGCTTGACCATTGGTATGAGGCTCTTTCGCAAGGCATAATGGGACCCAAGTCATCCAAAAAGTTGWCTCAAGTTTGCCAAAAAGCACCTGGATGATCAACAAGACTCTTGGAAGAATTCTCTATGGAAAGAACATGATTCAAAAGTATAACTTTTTGGATGACATGGGTCACATTATGCCTGGCAAAAACCAAACACTGCATTCCACAGTAAGAACYTCATACCAACGGTCAAGTGGTGGCAGTGTGATGGTTTGCGGATGTTTTGCTGCCAAAGGACCTGGATGACTTGCCTTAATATAAGGAAGGGGGGAAATCCTTTTTCACGGCCTGGTTGAGTTCTGACGGGACCTCTAGCCTTTGTTTGGAGGAYGTTTGCTTTTAGATATGATCTAATATGCCAGGTTGTCATAAGCACATCACATACTGTAGCTGCTGGGTGAAGGGTTAAACAAGAACTTCAGACTACATGTACATTTGAGTCATTTAGCAGACACTCTCATCCAGAGCAACTTACAGTTAGTACATGCATCTAATGTTACATGAGACAACCACATATCACAATCATAGTAAGTACATTTTTTCTCATAAATTAGTTATCAGCAAAGGCGACTATTATTAGGAGCATAACAGTCAGTCACGCACTGCACAGCAGACCTATTTTATTATGTCAAGTTTTTATTGTTACATAGACTGGATAGGTGCAGTGAAATSTGTTGTTTTACAGGGTCAGCCATAGTAGGATGATGCTCCCAGAGCAAATGTTTTTCTTTTCGGCTCAGTTATTGGAACCACCGACCAACGCGCTAACCGCTAGGCCAGTGGTTCTCTAACCTCTCCTCGGGGATCCCCAGCCGTTTCACAGTTCTGTTGTAGCCCTGAAATAACTAACTAACCTGATTCACCTRGTCAAGGGCTTGATGATTAGTTGACGATTTGAATTGGGTGGGCTAACTGTGGAATAACTTATATAATATACTAGCCTAAACAAGATATACTGACAAAAGCATATATCACAGCATACTACAGGTCGTGGAGAGACCAACAACTTTTTGGAGGTGAGAATGACTGTGAGAAGGTCAGTGCTGGTGACTTTTTAAAAGGATATTCTTCTAAAATATAATTTCCCCCTCCAATRACATATTGGTCCATATTATCAGGAAGGTGTGCTATTTAGCAATAAGCRYCATCACCTGATGCAGCATAGTGTCTATAAATAAATAGGCTAAGGGGTTGCCCATCTGCATTTACCCAATTGGATTAACTATTAGCTAGATCAGAAACTATTAGCTAGACCATGAATTGTGTTGCTACATATAGTTAGCAACATATTGATGAGTTGAATGTCCCCCACAAAAAACATTCCACTGGCACTCAGCCAACTAAGTATCATGTACTGTGATTATAATATAGGCCTACCTGTTAYACCTGACCCTGGTTAGATTTAGCCCGTYTTTCATACGCATTCAACGGCATTGGTGAGCGCTAACACCCACAAAACATGACCATGCAGGTTCTAAAATTGTGTATTTTATTAATTTCTTGGATTTGAGAAATAAGTGTAGCCTACTAACACAATAAAGCTCTGTGATCTTCCTCTTTTAACAGTGGGCATCAAAACTGCTTTCAAAGGCGTGTTTTCCCAYGACTACATTAAGAACATTGTACAATGACTGGGCATGTATATTTCTCTCCGTGTGCGGCACTTGCAATTTCAATGAGCCTGACAGGCTGAACAATTGAATAGGTATACTATTCGTTCTACTGTGGGATTGTCTGACTTTGCTGTTACGTACTTGTGTTGTTGGCTGTGGAAAATTACATGTGGACAACCATTTTTWATTTGATAATTCAACTAACCAAAGGTACCGGGTGTCAGCTCCACCTGGCTCTCGTTTGGATCATAGGTGGGACCTGGACCAATTAAACCCCTGGTCGAGCCCCCCAAAGGGCGCAGGACCGTCCTTCATTTGAGGGGTGAAAAAATTATAAACAWTTATGTAGCGAACTTTATACTGTTCCATTGATCGAGTTCACATATTTAGCTAGAAATCATTCAGAAAATATACCACCAGCATCACTGCAATTAATACAATACACCCCTCCCCCCCTCTCCTGCTCTCTCACCTCATCTCTCATACAAGACCATGTTAATGTGTCACTCAAAGGTACCTTTCATTTAACTGCAAGTTGAGTGGAGGTGTGGGTATATGCATGTCTACCCATGACACACATTTGGTTAAATTAATTCCTCATGTCTCTTAACTATCTCTTCTTGGTTTAATCATTAACTCTGTGCCATCCAATAGACAGAGTCCTGCGCACAGGTGCGCTCTGAGGATTTTTATCTCACCATCATATCTCCTCCTTCGCAGAATTACTTGATGATGCGGCTATATACTCACACACCTTGTGAAATAGAATACGTATTGGTGTATGCTACTGCATTAAGTGACGTGCATAACTTAAATTGATTTATTCTGATTTAATGAAAGAGGCGGCACAGATGTGGATCACAATGACTCCAACGGCCCATTATAACACGTCACAAGTTTAACAGCTTTAGATCATCAAATTAGATTGCTTGGAGAAAAGGGGATATAGGGCTCAGGCGTCACTGCTACTGCAAAATTAAGATTAGTTGTAGCCTACATACTCACCGACCCCGCAGCAGCTCTCCTTACAGGATCGGAGCATTCCCGGAGCATCCCCACACAATCTACTGTATAACCCTACCGGATCCATGGTGAGTGTCCTGGTCACATCATTTGACACTTAAACATTTATGAATGTCTTGTTGTCCATTTTCCTAAAAAAATCGACTTTTTCTTGAGTTAAAGGTCCAATACAGCTGTATTTATCTCAATGTCAAATCATATCTGGGTAAAAATGAAGTACCTTACTGCGATTCGTTTTCAGTCTTTTCAAAAGTKCATTATCATCGTTTTCACAATTTCACAGTATTATTCTGTGGAAGTATACAGTACCGGTCAAAGGTTTGGACACACCTACTCATTCCAGGGTTTTTCTTTATTTGTACTAATTTCTACATTGTAGAATAATAGTGAAGACATCAACACTATGAAATAACACATATGGAATCATGTAGTAACCAAAAAAGTGTTAAACAAATCAAAATATATTTTATATTTGTGATTCTTCAAAGTAGCCACCTTTTGCATTGATGACAGCTTTGTACACTCCAGGCACATGTGTAATTTCATAGTTTTGATGTCTTCACTATTATTATACAATATAGAAAATAGTAAAATKTAAAGAAAACCTTTGAATGAGTAGGTGTGTCCAAACTTTTGACTGGTACTGTATATAAAACACATGCAAATCACATTTTTGACTGCACTGGGCCTTTAATGTTCATCAGCACATTGTGATTGTGTTCCCCGGCAATTTAGTGCAATTCCAGACTTGCATGTGACTAGTTTTATTTAAAAAAAGATGTACTGTGCATTCGGAAAGTATTCAGACCCCTTCCCTTTTTTCCAGATTTTGTTACGTTACAGCCTTATTCTAAAATTGATTAAATTAATGTTTTCCGTCAACAATCTACACACAATACTCCATAATGACAAAGCGAAAACAGGTTTTTAGAAATGTTTGCACATTCTTATTTACATAAGTATTCAGACACTTTGCAATGACTCAAAATTGAGCTCAGGTGCATCCTGTTTCCATTGGTCATCCTTGAGATGTTTCTACAACTCGATTGTTGTCCACCTGTGGTAAATTCAATTGATTCGACATGATTTGGAAAGGGACACACCTGTCTATATAGGGTCCCACAGTTGACAGTGCATGTCAGAGCAAAAACCAAGCCATGGGGTCTAAGGAATTGTMTGTAGAGCTCTGAGACAGGATTGTGTCGAGGGACAAATCTGGTGAAGGGTACCAAAAAATGTCTGCAGCATTAAAGGTCTCCAAAAACACAGTGGCCTCCATCATTGTTCAATGGAAGAAATTTGGAATCTATGGTCACTCTGACAGAGCTCCAGAGTTCCTCTGTGGAGATGGGAGAACCTTCCAGAAGGACACCCATCTCTGCAGTACTCCACCAACCAGGCATTCATGGTGGTGGCCAGAGGGAAGCCACTCTTCAGTAAAAGGCACATCACAGCCTGCTTGGAGTTTGCCAAAAGGCACCTAAAGGACTTTCTGACCATGAGAAAGAAGATTCTCTGGTCTGATGAAACCATGATTGGCCTGAATGCCAAGCGTCACGTCTGGAGGAAACCTGGCACCATCCCTACGGTGAAGTTATGGTGGTGGCAGCATCATGCTATGGGGATGTTTTTCAGCGGCAGGGACTGGGGGACCAGTCAGGATCGAGGGAAAGATGAACGGAGCAAAGCACAGAGAGATCCTTGATGAAAACCTGCTCCAGAGCGCTCAGGACTTCAGACTGGGGCGAAGGTTCACCTTCCAACAGGACAACGACCCTAAGCACACAGCCAAGACAACGCAGGAGTGGCTTCGGGACAAGTCTCTGAATGTMCTTGAGTGGCCCAGCCAGAGCCCGGACTTGAACCCGATCAAACATCTCTTGTGAGACCTGAAAATAGCTGTGCAGCGATGCTCCCCATCCGACCTGAAAGACCTTGATAGGATCTGCAGAGAAAAAATGGGAGGAACCCCCCAAATACAGGTGTGCCTGTAGCGTCATACCTAAAAAGACTCAAAGCTGTAATCATTGCCAAAAGGTGCTTCAACAAAGTACTGAGAAAAGGGTCTGAATACTTATGTATATGTAATATAAACCTGTTTTTACTTTGTTATTATGGGGTATTGTCTGTAGATTGATGAGGAGAGAATATTTMAAAAAATATTTTAGAATAAGGCTGTAACATAACAAAATGTGGAAAAAGTCAAGGGGTCTGAACACTTTCCGAATGCACTGTATTTAAGTTTGATTCAAAGTTTTATAAAACATAGCGTGGCCTACACTGTTGACTGAAGTGCTGAAATTTTGTGAACGTGCCAAGGGAAAGTCGGACGAAACAGGTACATGATGCTGATCGCTACAACTGTCGAGGAACCTTCTACGCATTTCATATTACGACATGGGAAATTGCAGATMGCTTGAGGCAATCTACTTATTTAGTTATATTTTAAACACATCTGGTTGTTGAATTTATTCGATCTAACTGGAATTCACATCAAATAAGGATGTTGCATCTAAGGTTCCTTGGAGCCAATTTGTGATAGTTCCATACAAGAGAGACAGACAGATCACAATTCATTACATCTATCTGCATTAGGTGATCAATTATTGTCACAATTGATGATCATGAACATGTTATAATATACAATGATATACTTCCAATATGACATGTCTGATAGTTCGACTGAACAAATATGGTCTACTTTAGGCTATCTACTATAAGGCCTTTAATTGATAAGCTATGACTTTATTGATGAGCTATCCCTCGTGCATGTTTCTTTTACAGCGCACTGCCCAGACTTGCCAAGATCTGAGCTTCGTAGGGGGCCAACTCTACGACTGCCCTTACCCCGCCCCAACGTCAGCAGACAGTGTTGATGTTTCCACGGTGACTCTGGCCTCCTTTTGGGCCGCTGGTTCCCCAGACAACACAGCCTGCCAGAAGGAGCCGACACAGCGGGGTAAGTTGTTTGAAATTAATTTTTACTTAGCAGCGATATGCTATGTTCAGCGTGAGACTCCGTTGGGCTAGCACGTTTATCACTGGAATTATCCGCATTTGGATGTCACAGAATATGATTGATCCTGTCCAAAGTCTTCTGACTGTTTCCTTTCTTTCTTTCTTTCTTTTCTTTATACTGTACACATGATTTACTCATGTAGGCCTATCTATCTCTTGCTGACTAAACTCAACTCCAAAATGTGCATCACATCCACGGAGTTGAGTCCAGACTAAAGTTTGTGAAGTGAATCTCTGACTACTTCGAGTCGCTGTGCAATCGATACTTCTAAAATTGTAAATTCTTAAACCCTTACCGTGTACCTATGTTCATCCGCTGTAGCTGAGTGAGTTTCTTTCTTTGCTGAAATCCATCTTTTTAGTAAATCGTTAATCAAATACAACCACCGACTGTTTGCTCGTCGAGATTCAATTGGCACATGCGCATTCGCACTTAGTTGCCATTTAGAGCAACAGCAGCAGTGGTTGTATTTGATTAACGTTTTATTAAAAAGTATGGATTTCAGCTAACAGAAAGGCATGCAGCTACAGAGGACACACAGCGACTCTAAGTAGTTGGAGGTTAACTCCACAAACTCTAGTATCCACTCAACTCCATGGATGTAATGTACATCATGCGATTGAGTTTAGTCAGCAAATCTATCAAAAGCCTTTACTGCAATTTGCTGTTATTGATATTATATTTTTGATATTTAGGGTCATGTCTCTGTCTCCTCTCCCACCTAGAACTCCTCTCCCGCTTGGTCTGTGGGACCTCTCCACCTGAACCCAACTGGAATGACCACCTGTTGCCACATTTGCAGAGAAACAAGCAGGTATTTACACACAACAAACTGGAGGGGTTCTTTCATCAGAATCTCATGTGCTACATCAGAATCTCATGTGCTACCTGCCGTTGGGTCCTTGCAAGGCACTCAAGCCCCTTACCAGGCACTTAACCCTGTTATAGTGCATTCGGAAAGTATTCAGACCCCTTGACTTTTTCTACATTTTGTTACATTACAGCCTTATTCTAAAATTGATTAAATTGTATTTTTTTCCTCATCAATCTAAATACAATACCCCATAATGACAAAGTAAAAACAGTTTTTCAGAAAACTGAATATTACATTTACATACGTATTCAGACCCTTTACTCAATACTTTGTTGAAGCACCTTTGGCAGTTATTACAGCCTTGAGTCTTCTTGGGTATGACGCTACAAGCTTGGTACACCTGTATTTGGGGAGTTTCTCCCATTATTCTCTGCAGATCCTCTCAAGCTCTGTCAGGTTGAAAGGGGAGCGTTGCTGCATAGCTATTTGCAGCACTCTCCAGAGATGTTCGTTCAGGTTCAAGTCCAGGCTCTGGCTGGGCCACTCAAGGACATTCAGAGTCTTGTCCCAAAGCCACTCCTGCGTTGTCTTGGCTGTGTATTTAGGGTCGTTGTCCTGTTGGAAGGTTCTCTGGAGCAGGCTTTCATCAAGGATCTATCTCTCTGTGCTTTGCTCCATTCATATTGCCCTCAATCCTGAATAGTCTCCCAGTCCTTGCCGCTGAAAAACATCCCACAGCATGATGCTGCCACCACCATGCTTCACCGTAGGGATGGTGCCAGTTTTCCTCCAGACGTGACGCTTGTCATTCAGGCCAAAGAGTTCAATCATGGTTTTATTAGACCAGAGAATCTTGTTTCTCATGGTCTGAGAGACCTTTAGGTTCCTTTTGGCAAACTACAAGCAGGCTGTCATATGACTTTTACTGAGGAGTGGCTTCCGTCTGGCCACTCTACCATAACGGCCTGATTGGTGGAGTGTTGCAGAGATGGTTGTCCTTCTGGAAGGTTCTCCCATCACCACAGAGGAACTCTGAAGCTATGTCAGAGTGACCATCTGGTTCTTTGTCACCTCCCTGACCAAGGACCTTCTTCCCCGTATGTTCAGTTTGGCCAGGCGGCCAGGTCTACAGTCATGGCCAAAAGTTTTGAGAATGACACAAATATTAATTTTCACAAAGTCTGCTCCCTCAGTTTGTATGATGGCAATTTGCATATACTCCAGAATGTTATAAAAAGTGATCAGATGAATTGCAATTAATTGCAAAGTCCCTCTTTGCCATGCAAATGAACTGAATCCCCCCCAAAACATTTCCACTGCATTTCAGCCCTGCCACAAAAGGACTAGCTGACATCATGTCAGTGATTCCCTCGTTAACACATGTGTGATTGTTGATGAGGACAAGACTGGAGATAACTCTGTCATCCTGATTGAGTTCGAATAACAGACTGGAAGCTTCAAAAGGAGGGTGGTGCTTGGAATCATTGTTCTTCCTCTGTCAACCATGGTTACCTGCAAGGAAACACGTGCCGTCAGCATTGCTTTGCACAAAAAGGACTTCACAGGCAAGGATATTGCTGCCAGTAAGAACTTCAAGGAGAGCGGTTACATTGTTGTGAAGAAGGCTTCAGGGCGCCCAAGAAAGTCCATCAAGCACCAGGACCGTCTCCTTAAGTTGATTCAGCTGCGGGATCGGGGCACCACCAGTACAGAGCTTGCTCAGGAATGGCAGCAGGCAGGTGTGAGTGCATCGGCACGCAAAGTGAGGCGAAGAATTTTGGAGGATGGCCTTGTGTCAAGAAGGGCAGCAAAGAAGCCACTTCTCTCCAGGAAAAACATCAGGGACAGACTGATATTCTGCAAAAGTTACAGGCATTGGACTGCTGAGGACTGGGGTAAAGTCATTTTCTCTGATGAATCTCCTTTCCGATTGTTTGGGGCATCTAGAAAAAAGCCTGTCCAGAGAAGACAAGGTGAGCGCTACCATCAGTCCTGTGTCATGCCAACAGTAAAGCATCCTGAGACCATTCATGTGTGGGGTTGCTTCTCAGCCAAGGGCTCACTCACAATTTTACCTAAGAACACAGCCACGAATAAAGAATGGTACCAACACATCCCTCCGGAAGAAGCAACTTCTCCCAACCATCCAGGAACAGTTTGGTGACGAACAATGCATTTTCCAGCATGATGGAGCACCTTGCCATAAGGCAAATGTGATAACTAAGTGGCTCGGGGGAACAAAACATCGATATTTTGGGTCCATGGCCAGGAAACTCCCCAGATCTTAATCCATTGAGAACTTGTGGTCAATTTTTTTTTTCAAGTTTTCAAGTTTATTTTTATTTATATAGCCCTTCGTATATCAGCTAATATCTCGAAGTGCTGTACAGACACCCAGCCTAAAACCCCAAACAGCAAGCAATGCAGGTGTAGAAGCAATTCTCAAGAGGCGGGTGGACAAACAAAAACCCACAAATTCTGACAAACTCCAAGCATTGATTATGCAAGAATGGGCTGCCATCAGTCAGGATGTGGCCCAGAAGTTAATTGACAGCATGCCAGGGCGGATTGCAGAGGTCTTGAAAAAGAAGGATCAACACTTCAAATATTGACTCTGCATCAACTTCATGTAATTGTCAATAAAAGCCTTTGACACTTATGAAATGCTTGTAATTATACTTCAGTATTCCATAGTACATCTGACAAAAATATCTAAAGACACTGAAGCAGCATACTTTGTGTAAATTAATATTTGTGTCATTCTCAAAACGTTTGGCCACGACTGTAGGAAGAGTCTTGGTGGTTCCAAACTTCTTCCATTTAAGAATGATTAAGGCCACAGTGTTCTTGGGGACATTCAATGCTGCAGAAATTCCAACATCCGGCGCCGGAAAGAGATGGCCGCCTCGCTTCGCGTTCCTTGGAAAATATGCAGTATTTTGCTTTTTTATGTGTTATTTCTTACATCGGTACCCCAGGTAATCTTAGGTTTCATTACATACAGTCGGGAGGAACTACTGAATATACGATTAACGTCAACTCATATCTTTTCCTACCAGGAATATGACTTTCCCGAAACGGATCCAGTGTTTTGCCTTCCACCCAATACAATGGATCTGATCCCAGCCGCGACCCTGTGCGACGCCGTAAAAGGGGAAAACGAGGCGGTCTCGTGGTCAGGCTTCGGAGACGGGCACATCGCGCTCCACTCCCTAGCATACTACTCGCCAATGTCCAGTCTCTTGACAATAAGGTTGATGAAATCCGAGCACGGGTAGCATTCCAGAGAGACATCAGGGATTGCAACGTGCTCTGCTTCACGGAAACATGGCTAACTCAAGAGACGCTAACGGAGTCGGTGCAGCCAGCTGGTTTCTTCATGCATCGCGCCGACAGAAACAAACATCTTTCTGGTAAAGAAGAGGGGCGGGGGGTATGCCTTATGATTAACGAGACGTGGTGTGATCATCATAACAACACACAGGAACTCAAGTCATTCTGTTCACCTGATCTAGCATCCTCACAATCAAATGTCGACCGCATTATCTACCAAGGGAATTCTCTTCAATCATAATCACACGCGTATATATTCCCCCAAGCAGACACATCGGATGGCCCTGAACGAACTTTATCTGACTCTTTGTAAACTGGAAACCACACACCCTGAGGCTGCATTCATCGTAGCTGGGGATTTTAAAAAGGCTAATCTAAAAACAAAACTCCCTAAATTCTATCAGCATATCGATTGTGCTACCAGGGCTGGGAAAACCCTAGATCATTGTTTACTAATTTCCGCGACGCATATAAGGCCCCCCCCGCCCCCCCTTTCGGAAAAGCTGACCACGACTCCATTTTGTTGATTCCAGCCTACAAACAGAAACTAAAAACAACAAGCTCCCGCGCTCAGGTCTGTTCAACGCTGGTCCGACCAATCTGAATCCACGCTTCAAGACTGCTTCGATCACGGATTGGAATATGTTCCGCATTGCGCCAACAACAATATTGACGAATATGCTGATTCGGTGAGCGAGTTCATTAGGAAGTGAATTGACGATGTCGTACCCACAGCAACGATTAAAACATTCCCAAACCAGAAACCGTGGATTGACGGCAGCATTCGCGTGAAACTGAAAGCACGAACCACTGCTTTTAACCAGGGCAAGGTGACCGGAAGCATGACCGAATACAAACAGTGTAGCTATTCTCTCCGCAAGGCAATCAAACAGGCTAAGTCCCAGTACAGAGACAAAATCGAGTCGCAATTCAACAGCTCAGACACAAGAGGTATGTGGCAGGGCTACAGTCAATCACGGATTAACAAAAAGAAAACCAGCCCCGTCGCGGACCAGGATGTCTTGCTCCCAGACAGGCTAAACAACTTTTTTGCCCGCTTTGAGGACAATACAGTGCCACTGACACGGCCCCCTACCAAAACCTGCGGGCTCTCCTTCACTGCAGCCGAGGTGAGTAAAACATTTAAACGTGTTAACCCTCGCAAGGCTGCAGGCCCAGACGGCATTCCCAGCCGCGTCCTCAGAGCATGCGCAGACCAGCTGGCTGGTGTGTTTACGGACATATTCAATCAATCCTTATCCCAGTCTGCTGTTCCCACATGCTTCAAGAGGGCACCATTGTTCTGTTCCCAAGAAAGCTAAGGTAACTGAGCTAAACGACTACCGCCCCGTAGCACTCACTTCCGTCATCATGAAGTGCTTTGAGAGACTAGTCAAGGACCATATCACCTCCACCCTACCGGACACCCTAGACCAGGGGTGTCAAACTCAAATACCCAGTGGCCAAAATGTAAAACCTGAACAAAGTCGCGGGCCAACATTGAACAAATTAACCTTTTAATATGGACCCAAACAAGTTTTGCTTTAACATTGAATATGGAACAAGCATCGCTTATTACCATACAATATATAATTTAATAGTGGAGACATCAATGAATTTCAAATGAAAAAACACATCAATGGCATTAATTTATTAAATAAATAAAATTTAAATAAAAATCGTATGCCTCTTTTCTATTTGCAGCCTTCTGATTTAAATACCAAAATAAACTTTTTTTTAGCTTTTTCCACTGGCTAATAATTTTCCAAATAAAATGATAATAAATCAATCAACCATTCAAGCCCATGCCTTGTAGCAAGAAAAAGTGCACAAAGAAAACGTTAATTATTGCACAATGATCTAATCTTTTTCACGAACTCTCCCTCATTAAAGGACCGGGCTGATTTTGCGATCTCTGCTGCCACTATATAACTAGCCTTTACAGCAGCCTCACTTTGTGATGTGGCTTTTTTGAACATATTCTGTTGTGAACCAAACTTCTTTTCATCTCCTCTACTTTCTGGCTCCTTTGAGTCATGTACAGTCCTTGTATTTTTCATGGTGTTTCGTTTCATAGTGTCGTTGTACTCCTTACTTACAGCCACGTTGACTCCACAAACAAGACAACAGTTTGTCTTTTACATATGTAAACAGACATTCTGCCTCCCACTTGTCCAGAAAGCTCCTGTTTTCTGCCTTTCTTTTCGCCATTTTTGGAAGGGATAGGCGCTGACAGTTGTAGCGTCTATGTTGCTATGACTAGAGAGGGCGTTTCTGGGTCCTGTCTGATTGGCGCGCGAAAACAACAGCAGAGCATTATGGGATTCGTAGTATTAGCGGTGAATGCGCTAGTAGTAATTTGGTATTGTCTCGCGGGCCAAATATAATTACCCCGCGGGCCAAATTTGGCCCGGCGGGCCAGAGTTTGACACCCATGCCCTAGACCCACTCCAATTTGCTTACCGACCCAATAGGTCCACAGACGACGCAATCGCAACCACACTGCACACTGCCCTAACCCATCTGGACAAGAGGAATACCCATGTGAGAATGCTGTTCATCGATTACAGCTCAGCATTTAACACCATAGTACCCTCCAAACTCGTCATCAAGCTCGAGACCCTGGGTCTCGACCCCGCCCTGTGCAACTGGGTCCTGGACTTCCTGACGGGCCGCCCCAGGTGGTGAGGGTAGGTAACAACATCTCCACCCCCGCTGATCCTCAACACTGGGGCCCACAAGGGTGCGTTCTGAGCCCTCTCCTGTACTCCCTGTTCACCCACGACTGCGTGGCCATGCACGCCTCCAACTCAATCATCAAGTTTGGCGGATGACACTACAGTGGTAGGCTTGATTACCAACAACGACGAGACGGCCTACAGGGAGGAGGTGAGGGCCCTCGGAGTGTGGTGTCAGGAAAATAACCTCACACTCAACGTCAACAAAACAAAGGAGATGATTGTGGACTTCAGGAAACAGCAGAGGGAAGCACCCCCCTATCCACATCGACGGGTCAGTAGTGGAGAAGGTGGAAAGTTTTAAGTTCCTCGGTGTACACATCACGGACAAATTGAATTGGTCCACCCACACAGACAGCGTTGTGAAGAAGGCGCAGCAGCGCCTCTTCAACCTCAGGAAATTCGGCTTGTCACCAAAAGCACTCACAAACTTCTACAGATGCACAATCGAGAGCATCCTGTCGGGCTGTATCACCGCCTGGTACGGCAACTGCTCCGCCCACAACCGTAAGGCTCTCCAGAGGGTAGTGAGGTCTGCAGAACGCACCACCGGGGGCAAACTACCTGCCCTCCAGGACACCTACACCACCCGATGTCACAGGAAGGCCATAAAGATCATCAAGGACAACAACCACCCAAGCCAACTGCCTGTTCACCCCGCTATCATCCAGAAGGCGAGGTCAGTACAGGTGCATCAAAGCAGGGACCGAGAGACTGAAAAACAGCTTCTATCTCAAGGCCATCAGACTGTTAAACAGCCACCACTAACATTTAGCGGCCGCTGCCAACATACTGACTCAACTCCAGCCACTTTAAAAATGGGAATTGATGGAAATTATGTAAAAATGTACCACTAGCCACTTTAAACAATGCCACTTAATATAATGTTTACATACCTACATTACCCATCTCATATGTATATACTGTACTCTATATCATCTACTGCATCTTGCCATCTTATGTAATACATGTACCACTAGCCACTTTAAACTATGCCACTTTATGTTTCACATACCCTACAGTACTCATCTCATATGTATATACCGTACTCTATACATCTACTGCATCTTGCCAATGCGTTTCTGTACCACCACTCATTCATATATCTTTATGTACATATTCTTTATCCCTTTACACTTGTGTGTGTGTATAAGGTAGTAGTTGTGGAATTGTTAGGTTAGATTACTTGTTGGTTATTACTGCATTGTCGGAACTAGAAGCACAAGCATTTCGCTACACTCGCATTAACATCTGCTAACCATGTGTATGTGACTAATAAAATTTGATTTGATTTGATTTGATTTGATTTGAAATGTTTTGGTACCCTTCCCCAGATCTGTGCCTCGACACAATCCTGTCTTGGAGCTCTACGGACAATTCCTTAGGCCTCTTTTATTTTTATTTCACCTTTATTTCCTTTAGTAGTGGTTTGGTTTTTGTTTGGTTTTTGCTCTGACATGCACTGTCAATTGTGAGACCTWATACAGATAGGTGTGTGTCTTTCCAAATCATTTTTAATCAATTGAATTTACCACAGGTGGACTCCAATCAAGTTGTAGAAACATCTCGATGATGATAAATGGAAACAGGACGCACCTGAGCTCAATTTCGAGTCTCATAGCAAAGTGTCTGAATACTTACGGTACTTGTCAAAAGTTTGGACACACCTACTCATTCCAGGGTTCTTCTTTATTTTTACTATTTTCTACATTGTAGAATAATAGTGAAACATCCAAAATAACACATATGGAATCATGTAGTAACCAAAAAAGTGTTTACTAAACAAATCAAAATATATTTGAGATTCTTCAAAGTAGCCACCCTTTGCCTTGATGACAGATTTGCACACTCTTGGCATTCTCTCAACCAGCTTCATGAGGTAGTCACCTGGAATGCATTTCAATTAATAGATGTGCCTTGTTAAATGTTATTTTGTGGAATTTCTTTCCTTCTTAATGCGTTTGAGCCAATCAGTTGAGTTGTGACAAGGTAGGGGTGGTATTCAGAAGATAGCCCTATTTGGTAAAAAGCCAACTCCATATTATGGCAAGAACAGCTCAAATAAGCAAAGAGAAACGACAGTCCATCATTACTTTAAGACATGAAGGTCAGTCAATATGGAACATTTGAAATACTTTGAAAGTTTCTTCAAGTGCAGTTGCAAAAACCATCAAGCTCTATGATCAAACTGGCTCTCATGAGGACTGCCACAGGAAAGGAAGACCCAGAGTTACCTCTGCTGCAGAGGATACGTATATTAGAGTTAACTGCACCTCAGATTGCAGCCCAAATAAATGCTTCACAGAGTTCAAGTAACAGACACATCTCAACATCAACTGTTCAGAGGAGACTGTGTGAATCAGGCCTTTCAGGGTTGAATCTGCAAAGAAACCACTACTAAAGGACCCAATAATAAGAAAGACTTGCTTTTGCCAAGAAACACGAGCAATGGACATTAAACCAGTGGAATATGTGCCTTTGGTCCTGGAGTCCAAATTGGAGATTTTTGGTTCCAACCGCTGTGTCTTTGTGAGATGTCGTGTTGGTGAACAGATGATATCTGCACGTGTATTTCCCACCGTGAAGCGCGGAGGAGGAAGTGTTATGGTGTGACGGTGCTTTGCTGTGTGACACTGTCCCGTGAGCACCTCTTCATTGTTGACGTTGAGACTGGTGTTTTTGCGGGTACTATTTAATGAAGCTGCCAGTTGAGGTCTTGTGAGGTGTCTGTTTCTCAAAACTAAGAATTCCGGCTCTCACAGACCTGTTAGTTTTCACACTCAAGTTTATGTGAGTGTGTGGAAGGTGTTCTTTTTATACAGGTAACGAGTTCAAACAGGTGCAGTTTAATAAGGTAATGAGTGGAGAACAGGGAGGGCTTCTTAAAGAAAAACAACAGGACTGTGAGAGCCGGAATTCTTACTGGTTTGGTGGTGATCAAATACTTATGTCATGCAATAAAATGCAACATGAATTACTTAAAAAATCATACAATGTGATTTTATGGATTTTTGTTTTAGATTCCGTCTCTCACAGTTGAAGTGTACCTATGATAAAAATGACAGACCTCTACATGCTTTGTAAGTAGGAAAACCTGCAAAATCGGCAGTGTATCAAATACTTGTTCTCCCCACTGTATATTCAAATGAGTAAATAAAATAATGAAGATATCATTTGTACTGTTGATATATACAAATTTTTCCTTCATTTTCCTAAGCTTCAAGACACATTGATACAAAGAGAGGAGGAATTGGCAAGACTGCAAGAGGAAAATAACAATCTAAAAGAATTCTTAAACTCCTCATGTGTGAAAGCCTTGGAAGAAAAAACGAAGGTAATTACTTCATGGATGAATTGGTTGATAAATTTCATCTGAGTTTCTCTAAAGTTTCAAATCTAAACATAGCATAGTAAATAAGGCTGCCCTTTGGAAAGCCTGCAACCAATGTTCCCTCTAAACTGCGTGCGTTCCCCTGGCGCGCAGCAGACCGCGCCGCTCCCCTTGGACTGCGGGGTAGAAGAAATACAGTATCAGATTGAACTTCACTCAACTTTTTAGATTTTTTCTTGTTAGTTAACACTGTCAACGTTTCCATTTACTGTGGTAATTGTGATCAAATCAACACAATATTAGTATTGACATGCTCTACACAGACCGGTGTGACATAACCAATCAGAACTGCAGTAGGCTTATTTAAGCAATAAGGCCCGAGGGGGTGTGGTATATGGCTAATATACCACAGCTAAGGACTGTTCCTATGCACAACGCAACGCGGAGTGCATGGACACAGCTCATAGCCGTGGTATATTGGCAATATACCACAAACCCGAGGGCCTTATTGCTTAAATAAGCCTACTGCAGTTCTGATTGGTTATGTCACAGCGGTCTGTCACAACATTCAAGTTTGTGCTCAGTAGACCTGAAATTTGGTCAGTGCCCAACATTTTTTAGGGAATATTGCCTGCAACATGATGGTGCATTTACTTCATATTCCCACTTTACAGAGGTGTAGTTTCTCTCAAACCGTCTCTTTCGCTCTTTCGCTTCTTCCTCCTTTTCCATAGAGCCTTCTCTCTGCTCAGAGTGGCGATGGGAGGAGGAACCGGAAGCGGAATTCTGAAATCCAGAATCTGCATGGTGTTGGAGAATTCCGGAACCTCAGTGCCAGTCAGCTGCTCCTTGGTTCTCAGGTGAAACGGACCTGCCGGAACTTGTCCCTGGAGTTCTGTTCTGAAGAGGAGCTAGCCTGCACCGATTCTGTGGACCTGTGGATCTTGCAGACCTTGGGCCTGAAGGACGAGGACACCATCGATACATCATCCACTGAATACAGCTTCAACTGCTCCATTAGCTCCCTCACCAAATGCAGCTCCGTCACAGACTCCTCTGGTGACTACTGCCAAACAACCGATCACAAAAATACTGCTTATGACTCACCTACTGATAGCCTGTGCAATGGTGCCAGTATAGGACTATCCAATGATTACTGCTTTAACACCAACAGTGACTACAGTCTCTCTACAGACTCCGGCTCTGACTTCACTGGAACTGTGCTGTCTGTCTTATACAGCCCTAGCATAGAAGTCCCCCCCAATTTCCATGTCACCCCTTATGAACCCCCACTGCCCCAATCGGTCAACACTCTCTCGCCACCTGATCCAATACAGTCATTCAGGCCCATCTTAGCCTCCTCACCCAACCTGTCTCAGGACAGGAGTCCCGGGCTGCACCACACTCCCAGCCTGCACTGCCGTAGTCTCTCCAGTCCCATAGGGGGTGACGTGATGACTACCCCATTGTCTACCCCACGTAGCCAGACAGAGCTGGCCTTCAGCATGTCCCTAAACCCTTCCAGCAGCGTCAGACTCAAGACACACAGTTTTCCCCAGGGACAGGCCTTCGTCCGCAAGAACACCCAGGGAGGCTGGAACTTTACCTGGGTCCCCAAACAAGGCCCGTGAGCCTCATTTATACCCTACGTACGTACAAACACAAGCTCTACAATTAGCTATGCAAAATTCAGACCCTAAGTAGTTGGATAGCAAAAACATGTTAACCCTACTTTGAGTGTCAATGATGATAGCAGTGATGACGGTAAGAACTTCCTGTGTTCCTGCATAGGGACCAGAGTTTTTCATGGTCAGGTCAATTGGATAGGAAAGACTTGTGACCCTAGCTATTATCCTACCCCCCCTTCTACAGACCAGAAACAGAGCCTGTCATCCAATCAGAGCTCAATCAAACCAGTACCCAAGGAAGAACTCCCTACATCAGTCGATCACGATCTTGACTTGATTCAACAGCACTAGTGCCAGGAATGCAAAGTGTTCCCATGTTGAACCATTTAATGTGTCTGAAGGTAGAACTCCGCCTACTCAGCAGGTCCAGAGATCCCMAAAAAAATGCACCTATTAGGCCTACCGCTGGCCAAACAGATAGCTCAGATCACAGTGTCTGCACAATTTCCTTGAACACACAGCAAAGTTGATAATGTGATATTTCAAAACTATTAAAACCATGACTAGAGAGAGACTCAACAAATACAGCAAAGAGCAACTTTTTTTATCCCTCCCAGAAACCTGCTCCCTTTACTCTCTGTTCCGGACGTCCTAGACGACCAATTCTCATAGCTTTTAGCCGTACCCTTATCCTACTCCTCCTCTGTTCCTCTGGTGATGTAGAGGTGAATCCAGGCCCTGCCGTGCCTAGCTCCACTCCTATTTCCCAGGCGCTCTCTTTTGATGACTTCTGTAACCGTAATAGCCTTGGTTTCATGCATGTTAACATTAGAAGCCTCCTCCCTAAGTTTGTTTTATTCACTGCTTTAGCACACTCTGCCAACCCGGATGTCCTAGCTGTGTCTGAATCCTGGCTTAGGAAGACCACCAAAAACTCTGTAATCTCCATCCCTAACTACAACATTTTCAGACAAGATAGAACGGCCAAAGGGGGGAGGTGTTGCAATCTACTGCAGAGATAGCCTGCAGAGTTCTGTCCTACTATCCAGGTCTGTWCCCAAACAATTTGAACTTCTACTTTTAAAAATCCACCTCTCTAAAAACTCTCACCGTTGCCGCCTGCTATAGACCACCCTCTGCCCCCAGCTGTGCTCTGGACACCATATGTGAACTGATTGCCCCCCATCTATCTTCAGAGCTCGTGGTGCTAGGTGACCTAAACTGGGACATGCTTAACACCCCAGCCATCCTACAATCTAAGCTTGATGCTCTCAATCTCACACAAATTATCAATGAACCTACCAGGTACCACCCCAAAGCCATAAACACGGGCACCCTCATAGATATCATCCTAACCAACTTGCCCTCTAAATACACCTCTGCTGTTTTCAACCAAGATCTCAGCGATCACTGCCTGCATCCGTAATGGGTCAGCGGTCAAACGACCTCCACTCATCACTGTCAAATGCTCCCTGAAACACTTCAGTGAGCAGGCCTTTCTAATCGACCTGGCCTGGGTATCCTGGAAGGATATTGACCTCATCCCGTCAGTAGAGGATGCCTGTTTCTTTTTTAAATGCCTTCCTCACCATCTTAAATAAGCATGCCCTTTTCAAGAAAATTTGAACCAGGAACAGATATAGCCCTTGGTTCTCTCCAGACCTGACTGCCCTTAACCAACACAAAATCATCCTGTGGCTTTCTGCATTAGCATCGAACAGCCCCCGTGATATGCAACTTTTCAGGGAAGTTAGAAACCAATATACACAGGCAGTTAGAAAAGCCAAGGCTAGCTTTTTCAAGCAGAAATTTGCTTCCTGCAACACAAACTCAAAAAAGTTCTGGGACACTGTAAAGTCCATGGAGAATAAGAACACCTCCTCCCAGCTGCCCACTGCACTAAGGATAGGAAACTCTGTCAACACCGATAAATCCGCTATAATTGAGAATTTCAATAAGCATTTTTCTACGGCTGGCCATGCTTTCCACCTGGCTACCCCTACCCCGGTCAACAGCACTGCACCCCCCACAGCAACTCGCCCAAGCCTTCCCCATTTCTCCTTCTCCCAAATCCAGTCAGCTGATGTTCTGAAAGAGCTGCAAAATCTGGACCCCTACAAATCAGCCAGGCTAGACAATCTGGACCCTGTCTTTCTTAAATTATCTGCCGAAATTGTTGCAACCCCTATTACTAACCTGTTCAACCTCTCTTTCGTGTCGTCTGAGATTCCCAAAGATTGGAAATTAGCTGCGGTCATCCCCCTCTTCAAAGGGGGGGACACTCTTGACCCAAACTGCTACAGACCTATATCTATCCTACCCTGCCTTTCTAAGGTCTTCGAAAGCCAAGTYAACAAACAGATTACCGACCATTTCGAATCCCACCRYACCTTCTCCGCTATGCAATCTGGTTTCAAAGCTGGTCATGGGTGCACCTCAGCCACGCTCAAGGTCCTAAACGATATCTTAACCGCCATCGATGAGAAACAATACTGTGCAGCCGTATTCATTGACCTGGCCAAGGCTTTCGACTCTGTCAATCACCACATCCTCATCGGCAGACTCGATAGCCTTGGTTTCTCAAATGAATTTCCTCGCCTGGTTCACCAACTACTTCTCTGATAGAGTTCAGTGTGTCAAATTGGAGGGCCTGTTGTCCGGACCTCTGGCAGTCTCTATGGGGGTACCACAGGGTTAAATTCTTGGGCCGACTCTCTTCTCTGTATACATCAATGATGTCGCTCTTGCTGCTGGTGGGTCTCTGATCCACCTCTACGCAGACGACACCATTCTGTATACTTCTGGCCCTTCTTTGGACACTGTGTTAACAACCCTCCAGACGAGCTTCTATGCCATACAACTCTCCTTCCGTGGCCTCCAACTGCTTTTAAATACAAGTCAAACTAAATGCATGGTCTTCAACCGATCGCTGCCTGCACCTGCCCGCCCGTCCAGCATCACTACTCTGGGCGGTTCTGACTTAGAATATGTGGACAACTACAAATACCTAGGTGTCTGGTTAGACTGTAAACTCTCCTTCCAGACTCACATCAAACATCTCCAATCCAAAGTTAAATCTARAATTGGCTTCCTATTYCGCAACAAAGCATCYTTCACTCATGCTGCCAAAYATACCCTTGTAAAACTGACCATCCTACCRATCCTCGACTTCGGYGATGTCATTTACAAAATAGCCTCCAAYACCCTACTCAATAAATCGGATGCAGTCTATCACAGTGCCATCCGTTTTGTCACCAAAGCCCCATATACTACCCACCACTGCGACCTGTACACTCTCGTTGGCTGGCCCTCGCTTCCATACTTGAGGCCAAGCCCACTGGCTCCAGGTCATCTACAAGACCCTGCTAGGTAAAGTCCCCCCTTATCTCAGCTCGCTGGTCACCATAGCAGCACCCACCTGTAGCACGCGCTCCAGCAGGTAATATCTCTTTGGCACCCCCAGAAGCCAATTCCTCCTTTGGCCGCCTCTCC
Organism: Salvelinus sp. IW2-2015; assembly: GCF_002910315.2. Lineage (NCBI taxonomy): Eukaryota > Metazoa > Chordata > Actinopteri > Salmoniformes > Salmonidae > Salvelinus > Salvelinus sp. IW2-2015. The sequence goes on along the minus strand of NC_036841.1, from coordinate 4,576,717 downwards.
TTCCAGTTTCTCTGCTGCCAATGACTGGAACGAACTACAAAAAGCTCTGAAACTGGAAACATTACTCCTCCACTAGCTTTAAAGCACCAGCTGTCAGAGCCAGCTCACAGATGACTGCACCTGTACATAGCCCATCTATAATATATCCCAAACAACTACCTCTTCCCCTACTGTATTTATTTTTTATTTGCTCCTTTGCACCCCATTATTTCTATTTCTACTTTTGCACATTCTTCCACTGCAAATCTACCATTCCAGTGTTTTACTGCTATATTGTATTTACTTCGCCACCATGGCCTTTTTTGCCTTTACCTCCCTTATCTCACCTCATTTGCTCACATTGTATATAGACTTATTTTTCTACTGTATTATTGACTGTATGTTTGTTTTACTCCATGTGTAACTCTGTGTCGTTGTATGTGTCGAACTGCTTTGCTTTATCTTGGCCAGGTCGCAATTGTAAATGAGAACTTGTTCTCAACTGCCTACCTGGTTAAATAAAGGTGAAATATTATTATTATTWTTTTTTTTACATTACCGTGTATTTTACCAATAAAATGGTCTGACGGGGATTTGGACATACTCAGTATACATGTCCCGAAAGAAAGAAATGATCTCACTCCAATACATTTTTATAGAAAGTTAGCAAAAATAGATAAGATCTTGCTACCATGGAAAGGAAAATACCTGTCTATTTGTGGAAAAATAACCCTGAGTAACTCTTTAGTCATTTCACAGTTTACCTATTTGCTTATGGTTTTGCTTACACCTAGTGACCTGCTTTTTAAATTATATGAACCAAAAATATTCCATTTAGTTAGGAATGGCAAGCCAGACAAAAGTAAAAGGGCCTATTTATATAATGAATATGAATTCGGGGGGCAGAAATTATTAAATATTAAAGCATTAGACCTCTCACTAAAGGCATCAGTCATACAAAAGTTATACTTAAATCTGGAATGGTTCTCTAGTAAATCAGTAAGAACGTCTCACCCCATTTTCAAGAATGGCCTTATTCCCTTTATTCAGATTACAACTGTTCACTTTCAGGTATTTGAAAACGAAATAATTTCCAAAATATTGTTATTTTTTAAACAAGCCTTAGAAAGTTGGTTGCAATTTCAGTTTAATCCACCTGAAAAGACAGAACAAATACAACAAATATTGTGGTTAAACTCAAATACACTAATTGATTAAACTTATTTTTCAATATAAAAAAAAAAGGTATCATTTTTGTAAATTATATCATAAATAGGACATGCAGCTAACACAGACATATGGAAATGTCTGCTCTACCCAAAATTACTACCAACTAATTGCAGCATTACCACAAAAATGGAAGAGGCAAGTGGAAGGGGGAAAAAGTAAGGAACTTGTCTGTCGGCCCTGCATTAAAGACCAAAAATGGTTAAAGAAAATTGTGATAAATAAAAAGATATCAATTTAATTTAAGGACCAAAAAAATGACAGCTGTGCCATATGAATTGCAAAATAGTTAGTAAGAGATTTTCGATGTACCGATTTCATGGCACATGGTTTATGAATTGACACGCAAACAAAGCTGGATTCAAAACTTTTAAATTTAAAATTTAAAATATTATACAATATTTTTTGCAACCAATAGAATGTTATATATATGGGGGATACAACTGTTAAAAGAATTATGTTCTCAATGTTCATAAACTGAACTTCAATTAACTACTCAGTCTGCAACCCAGAATGTATAAGATACTGGTTGAAATGAAAACAGACAGAGGCCCAGCCTACAATAGTCAAATGTTTATTCGAAGAGCACTCTAAAGTCAAGAATACAAAGACATCCATTTTATAGCTGCGCACATACTTCCACACCAAACAGTAGATATCCTACGCACATACATACACACTAACATTAGGAGAGCTATCTTCTTCTCTACAATTCTCACCACAGTTTCTCACTACCCAGCTGATAGTTCCAGTCCCCCCCAGATAAAGGAAACCTGGAGGGGTGCTCCCTGTCCTATCTTATCTTCCCAGAGTTATAGCCGGGTCGGTTCAACCAGTTTAATTATTTCTAGGTGTTTTCTTAAGCATACACACATTTCTCTCTCTCCGAGTCTAACCTAGTTGGACTTATGTTTAATACTTTTAATTACTCCTTATCCATGCTACATAACCTCTAATCCCTAATGGTTAAGTTTCCGGGTAGAATTATTTAATCATTTATATTTAAACCGTATAAACTCTTTTACCAACAACCTTCCTAGTTCTGCAGATTTTTCTGCGAGGAGGCAGAGTCATTAGATCATTTATTTTGGTACTGTCCATATGTAACTCGTTTTTGGTCACAGGTCCAGGAATGGCTGAAAAATTGCAACATTTACCTAGAACTAACGCTGCAGATAGCAATACTGGGTGATTTGAAAAGTCATAGTCAATTGATCAATAATATAATTATTTTAGCAAAAATGTTTCTTTAATTAACAATCTGTAGAAGCTATGAGAATAGAAAGGTTCAATTATTTTGTGAAGCATCACAGCACACTTGGCAAATAGAAATCCAAAATGGTTGGTGTTAAGAGATAGATGGGAGGGGTTGAATGGAGCTGAAGGGTGGGACTACTAACAAGATAACCAATGTAAAACATACAGGGTCTGTAAAATGTATATAGGTTCAGAAATGTTGTGAAATAGCACAGTTACAAATAGAAATCAAACTGGATGGACATCAGAAATAGAGGAAAAAAAATAACCATTGTAAAATGGATTGTCTGTAAAATGTGTATAATATGTATAAACTGAAGGTAGAAGCCTAAGTGTTATTGTTTATTAGTTTACTCCAATTGGGTAGGGATGGTAGGGTTTGCGGGAAATAATAAAGGTATTGTAGCAGGCTCAATGGTGTGGGGTTTCCACGTCACCAAGTTCAATAACAAAACAGGCACCAGGAGCACAAATAGACTGCAAATGGGAAGTTTATTAGAGGTTTTGGTACACTGGGGAAGAGGGGGAAATGCACCAATCACCTCACAGTCCACAAGCCGTTCTCATTGTCCGTTCCGGTTTCCAGTGGCACTCCTCACACTCATGTCCTCAGCCAATCCGGTACACAAGTAGGATAATCTGACAGTCCAGGTCACAACAGGTTATCCCACCCCTACTTTTCTCACTTTTCATACCACTCTTGGTTCTCCCCCACTCTGCCACTTTGTGCAGGCTGCCTCCTCTTTTATTGCCAATCATTCCCTGGCTTAACGAAGCACAGTCTTGCCTCGTTGGGGCAGGAAGTGCATATAAGGCTTGGGGGTGGACCCCGCGACGTGGAATATATCTCTCCTCAATTACCACTCCCCTCACCTCTCCCTGCCGTCTGCCACAGTATATTAAAAAGAAGTGTGTATATGTATGTATGTATATATGTATGTGTATATGTGTATATGTATGAATGTTTATAAATATATATATATGTGTGTGTATGTATGTACAGTTGAAGTCGGAAGTTTACATACACCTTAGCCAAATACATTTAAACTCAGTTTTTCACAATTCCTGACATTTAATCCTAGTAAAAAGTCCCTGTCTTAGGTCATTTAGGATCACCACTTTATTTTAAGAATGTGAAATGTCAGAATAATAGTAAAGAGAATGATTTATTTCAGCCTATTATTCTGTTCATCACCCTGTTCCCAGTGGGTCAGAAGTTTACATATACACAATTAGTATTTGGTAGCATTGCCTTTAAATTGTTTAACTTGGGTCAAACATTTCGGGTAGCCTTCCACAAGCTTCCCACAATAAGTGTGGTGGACTTTTGGCCCATTCCTCCTCTGACAGAGCTGGTGTAACTGAGTCAGTTTGTAAGCCTCCTTGCTCGCACACGCTTTTTCAGTTCTGCCACACAATTTTCTATAGGTTGAGGTCAGGGCTTTTGATGGGCCACTCCAATACCTTGACTTTGTTGTCCTTAAAAACTTCTTATGGCTGCAATCCCGTAACGGAGATATTGACAACAGCCATTGAAAGTGCAGGGGCGCCAAATTCAAAACAACAGAAATCTCATAATTAAAATTCCTCAGACATACATGTCTCTTTAAACCATTTTAAAGGTAATCTGTTTGTCCAAAAGTTCCGTAACAGTCAGTAGAACATGTCAAACGATGTATTGAATCAATCTTTAGAATGTTGTTAACATACATCTTGAATAACCTTCCAACCGGAGGATTACATTGACTTCAGATGAGCGCATGGAACGGAGCTCCCTCTTATGTGAACGGCATGGTCAAAGCCTAGGTCACCTCATGGCAGTGGTGACTAATTCTCCTCTCATCCGCCCCCCCTCACAGTAGAGTCATCAGACAAAGTTCTACAGACTGTTGACATCTGGTAGAAAACCTAGGAAGTGAAAACTCATCCATATCTCGCGTGGATTTCAATGGGAGCTTGTTGAAAAAACCACCAGCCTCAGAATTTCCACTTCTTGTTTGGATTTTCTCGAGAGTTTTTGCCTGGCATATGAGTTCTATTATACTCACAGACATAATTCAAACAGTTTTAGAAACTTCAAGTGTTTTCTATCAATACTAATAATAATATGCATAATATTGCAACTATGACGGGCCCTCTGTGCGCCTTTCATCCAAGCTACTCAATACTGCTCCTGCAGCCATAAGAAGTTAAGCCATTTTGCCACAACTTTGAAGTATGCTTGGGTCATTGTCTATTTGGAAGACCCATTGGCGACCAAGCTTTAACTTCCGACTGATGTCTTGAGACGTTGCACATAATCCACATAATTTTCCTGCCTCATGATGCCATCTATTTTGTGAAGTGCACCAATCTCTCCTGCAGCAAAGCACCCCCACAACATGATGCTGCACCCCCGTTCTTCACAGTTGGGATGGTGTTCTTTGGCTTGCAGTCCTCCCCCTTTTTCCTCCAAACATAACGATGGTCATTATGGCCAAACATTTCTATTTTTGTTTCATCAGACTAGAGGACATTTCTCCAAAATGTATGATCTTTGTCCCCATGTGCAGTTGCAAACCGTAGTCTGGCTTTTATATGGCAGTTTTTGAGCAGTGGCTTCTTCCTTGCTGAGCGGCCTTTCAGGTTATGTCGATATAGGACTCGTTTTACTGTGGATATATATACTTTTTTACCTGTTTCCTCCAGCATCTTCACAAGGTCCTTTGCTGTTGTTCAGGGATTGATTTGCACTTTTCGCACCAAAGTACGTTCATCTTTAGGAGACAGAACGCGTCTCCTTCCTAAGCGGTATGATGGCTGTGTGGTCCCATGGTGTTGATACTTGCGTACTATTGTTTGTACAGATGAACGTGGTACCTTCAGGCATTTGGAAATTGCTCCCAAGGATGAACCAGACTTGTGGAGGTCTACAATCTTGGCTGATTTTTTCTATGTAAACTTCCGACTTCAACTGTAGCCTGGCCCATAGGTCTATATGTTTTGATAAGGTTTATATCACAACTAAAGTGGCCAAATAACTTCTTAAAATGAAGCACATTAATCCGCTTTAATCCGCTTTACAATGGGTGTAGAGCCTAACTGGCATACATCTTACAATAAAAGCATTACATGCATAAATCGCATTTGTGGTCACTTTTGAGAATGTTGTTTTCCTGGTAATTGTAACGGAATTCCTCTTCATCCGAAGAGGAGGAGCAGGGATTCGACCAAAACGCAGCGTTGTAACTTGACATGATATTATTTATTAAACAAAACCGAAAACACGAAGAACACTTGAAATAGAGACAAAAACAACAAACGACGTAGACTGACATGAACGTAAGAACTTATATGTAACGAAGAACGCACGAACAGGAAAAACAGACTACACAAAAACCGAACGAACAAAACAAACCGAAACAGTCCCGTGTGGCGCAACATACACAGACACAGGAGACAACCACCCACAACAAACAATGTGAAACCACCTACCTTAATATGGCTCTCAATCAGAGGAAACGTAAACCACCTGCCTCTAATTGAGAACCATATCAGGTCACCCATWAACCAACATAGAAACACATAACATAGACTGCCCACCCAAACTCACGCCCTGACCGACTAACACATACAAAAATAACAGAAAACAGGTCAGGAACGTGACAGTAATGGTGTTTTCCTGGTAATACTGCCGTGTGCACATTGCTGTGCTTATAATATGAAGAACGCCGAACAAAACAATAAACACTACAAAAACAAACCGTGAAGCTAAAGGCTATGTGCCCTTAACAAAGTCAACTTCCCACCAAGACAGGTGTAAAAAAGGGCTACCTAAGTATGGTTCTCAATCAGAGACAACGATAGACAGCTGCCTCTGATTGAGAACCACACCCAGCCAAACACAAAGAAAAAGAAAACATAGAAATAAAGAAACTAGAATGCCCACCCTAGTCGCATCCTGGCCTAACCAAAATAGAGAATAAAAGCCTCTCTATGGCCAGGGCGTGACAATATTACATGGATTTATTAGACTTTAAAATGTAGATGTTCCAAAAGTCCGGTAGTTGTTCCAAAAGTCCGTCAGATATCGTCAGTTATTTGCTTGACAATCAACAGCTGACAAAATGTAATGACCGCCACAGCCCTAGCCGCTCAGCTCAATGCAGGGGTTGCTGTTGAGTAAATTTGAGGGGTGAATGTAGCACATGGGGATGTGTGAAACTTCTTAGCCTGAAGTGTCCCCACTTGTGTCAGTGAATAGCTAGCTTTTCGTGTAGTGCCGACTGGTAAGACGCTTCAGGAGTGCGGTCATGTGTGCTAGCAAGCCAGAGGTCCCAAGTTCGTGCCAGGTATTAGCCGAATCGGGAGGAAGTGGTACTTGCTAAGAAAGCAATGTGACGTCCTTTACAGATAGAAATGACATAGAAAGGAAAGATAGAGCAGTGAGTGTGCTGAAATAACAGTGGGCTGGATTCAAACCCATGCTGCAGTGGTATATTTGATTGGGAGGCATTGGTTTAGACAGCTCTACCACCCTAGGTCACTCCAAGCCAACCTTTAAAGCTCTGTTACAGGGGTGACCTACCATGCTACATTAACTAAGCTCACTACGGCACCTGTCTCTCCACACTTTCCACAAGCTTTTTGTTCCCCTATACTAAAAAACAAGAGACGACCAGAAGCTCCTGGGAGAGATACCCACACTGATTCACCCACCTAGATAACGATGGGCCGCGCCCCCTGGAGTGCCAGAGACGGGATACATAACCCCCTCACGGGCTAAGGGAAAGTTACCAGCGTTAGCCATGGTGGTGCCTGAGCGGGTGGTCTATCCTTAATGACAAGGTAAAGCCCCCTACAGATGTCCACCAGATTGGGTTGGGTTGGTAAAGCGTATGAAAGGCAGACAGACCCTGAGACAGGAAGCTTGGCTGGCTAAGCCACAGTCAGTCCATCCAGGTGTCGCCCATCTTCCCCACTTATCCCCTGGGTATTTATACCTGTGTTTTCTGTCTGTCTGTGCCAGTTCGTTTTGTTTGTTCAAGTCAACTAGCGGTTTGTCTCAGCGCTTGCTTTTCCCCAGTCGCTTCTTTTTCGGCGGCCTCCTGGTTTTTGGACTCTTGCCTGTTCTGACTCTGAGCCTGCTGCGTCCTGTGCCTTTGCCCCTTACTCTGGATTACCGACCTCGACCTGACCTGACCTGGGCCTGCCTGCCGTCCTGTCTTTGCCCCTACTCTGGATTAACCGACCTCGACCTGACCTGACCCTGGGCTGCCTGCGTCCTTGCGTTTGCCCTTACTACTCTGGATTACCGACTCGACCTGACCTGACCCTGGGCCTGCCTGCCGTCCTGTGCCTTTGCCCCTACTCTGGATTACCGACCTCGACCTGACCTGACCCTGGGCCTGCCTGCCGTCCTGTGCCTTTGCCCCTACTCTGGATTACCGACCTCGACCTGACCTGACCCTGGGCCTGCCTGCCGTCCTGTGCCTTTGCCCCTACTCTGGATTACCGACCTCGACCTGACCTGACCCTGGGCTGCCTGCCGTCCTGTGCCTTTGCCCCTACTCTGGATTACCGCCCTCGACCTGACCTGACCCTGGGCCTGCCTGCCGTCCTGTACTTGCCCCTACTCTGGATTACCGACTCGACCTGACCTGACCCTGGGCCTGCCTGCCGTCCTGTACCTTGGCCCTACTCTGGATTACCGACCTCGACTGACCTGACCTGGGCCTGCCTGCCGTCCTGTACCATTGGGCCTACTCTGGATTACCGACCTCGACCTGACCTGACCCTGGGCCTGCCTGCCGTCCTGTACCTTGGCCCCCACTACTTTGGATTATCGACCCCTGCCTGCCTTGACCTGTTGTTTTCCTGACCCTTTTGTTGCAATAAACACTGTTACTTCAACACAGTCTGCACTTGGGTCTTACCTGATACAGTTAGTAAGTAGGAATGGTATGACGTGTTATTTATGACTGGGAGTCTACAGTCTGAGACAGACAAAATGTTTATTTCAGGGGTGTATTCACTAGGAACAAATGTTGTCATAGTTGGATGACAACAACAGTCAACTCTGTTGATCTTGGTACCCTGTGGTCTCTCTTGTGTCTAGTTTAGTGTTTATCATCATGATTTAGCATGATGCTGAAATGAGAACTGCTAGGCCTACTATAGGTCTATTTTTCTGGTTATTTGTTTTTCATAACTGATAGTTATCTCATAGATAGGCTGTTGTTTTCTAGCTCACTGACATCACAGCTAACCTGTGAACAGATATTTGGACAAATCATTATGCTGTAGTAGAGAACTATATTGAAGAACATATGTGGCCTCATTTACGGTTACAATACTGAAGGACGATTTGCTCCAGCTCTGCACTGAATGTTATTCAAACAAGGTTGTTTTCCTGCTAGCCGGATTAGGTACCCTGTATTCATAGGCCTTGCAGCTTTATGTGTTTGTAGCTTTTGTCTGGATTCTGGAATTAATCGATTCTTTACTGGCGAATGAGAACAGGGCTGATTGAGCAAGGCAATAAATAGGTCACTGTGGTCTGGGTGGAAAGCCAATACAAAATGTATTGCAGGATTAGTAGGCCTAATGCTACAAACATTCATCACTGCAAACAGAGAGAACTACAGACATGATGGTGATTGTAGTGATGACGAGCGTAGTTATTGGGGATTTCTCTTTTTAAAAGTTTATTGCCATAACACAATCACATGTCTTGAAGTGAATCTTGTTGAAAGTCTGTCCTCTTATGATTATCAAAGTCAGTCAATGATCCTCTTGTCTTGGGATGTGAGGTTAATGTACAACAACTCCCTGGGAGACTCTTGGACAATAGCTGTGTCACATTAAGGATGTTTTTTTGTGACATTGTGTTGGAAAATATAACATTTGAAATTCAATCAAATTCAGCTACTACAATATACTACTGTATATTTGAAAGTAAATACATTGCCTTACTATTTTAACCTAGGTCTGGTTTTCACACATGCACATTTCGGAATCAGAATGTCAGAAAACCCACAAACCACAACAAGGGCTGATAACAGTAGTGTTACAGTCATTCCTGTACACTTTTCTCTTTGTCTTCTACCACTTCAGAGTAAAGTAAAGAAGGAGTAACTAACAGGCCTAGTGTATTTACATTTAACCCCACGTAGCCTCTTTAACGCCATTCGTTGTTATATTATGTATAGTTCTCATCTGTGAAAGCTGGGGGCTTTGGCCAGGGCATGGGTCAGGTGAAAGATATAGACACAATGGTTACCTCACAGTGAGATGAGGGTGTGTCACTATCACTTCGTGTGTATCCTGCCTGGAGGGAGGATGTGGAGGGTGGGGCTGATTGAGCTCATGACAGGACCTCTAGCCTATGTCTGGAGGATGTTTACTCTCAGATATTGTGTAATATGACATGTTGCCATCACAGGTGCTCCCGGGCAAATTTTGTTAAACACGAAAAGTCAGTATAAGATTGGTATTTTTAGGAGCATTGTTACAATGCACACTGTACAGTCTTTTTCAGGCTAAGGTTATTAGCCAGTGTCCATAGAGGCACTGTCAGAGACATAGCCTAGGCCTGTTGCACCCTGCTGGTGTCACCATAGGGGACTAAGCCCTTGGGAACTATTCTAACTAACATCTCTAAAGTACTCTCTAATAGGCTCACATGGGATCATATGTTGATCTGTTTCACTACAGCTGTCAGCTGTAGTAAGGGCTTACTCTGTGCTTTCTGATACCTTTCCTCTCTCAGTGAGAAGTTGCCTAACACACACACATTCAACCCTGATGTGTGTGGATTAAACAGCCTTACTAGAGATAGCTTTTTATCTGGTGCCTGGTAAGTGATTACAGTCACTCACTGATGATGGATGGATGGACACTTGTTTCCTCTTTTCCTTTTCTCCCCACCTCATCTCCTCTCACTGCATCTGTGTCAAATACCTTCTCAGGATTCCTGTATTAAAGCCACGTTCTGTAGTTGGCCAAATCTAAAGCAGCCAGGTTAGCTGTCTCTGCAGCTGCCTGTGTGTGTGTGTGTGTGTTTAACTATAAATGTGGGGACCAGAAGTCACCACAAGAATAGTAAACAAGCTCAAGTTTGACCAACTGTGGATATTTTGTTAGTCCCCAAAGGTCAAATGCTATTTCTAGGGGGTTTAGGGTTAAGGTTAGAATTAGTGTTAGGTTTAGGGTTAGGAGCTAGGGTTGTCTGGCTCTGTGCTGAGGGCATTCTGGGAATGCTGCCTGAGCGGCAGGTGGCACCAGGCCACAGCAAACACATTCCTCCACCAGGCAGCCCTGGACTGGAGGAAAGGCTGGTGCTGGCCACAGCCTACTCTGCTCTGCCAGAGGCACTTTGCATTGATCAACACTTTGTAGCCTACATCCTGGGTTATGTGAAGATTTAAGGAAGTTTCTGATTCAAACTGTTAGGCCTGTATCCATGCTGTTGCTTTCATGACCTAAACAGAAAGATTGAGTCAACACACTTGCTTGTGACAGTCACGTTTATTTTGTATGCTTGCCCACTTTCTTTGGTTTGTGCTTCCAAAAGTGAGTGGTTTTGAAGCAGAGACAATGAAGTGTTTACAGGTAAAATGTTTGACATAGGCAATTTTTTGTAATCTCTGTTCAGGAGACATGCAGGACTATAACTACCTGAAGCCAACTTCCTGTTTCTGCCAGACCAGACCAGGCCAGACCAGACAGGCACTATATTATGTTGTTTTCATTGACTAGTAAGGAGTTTAGATATAAAACCACAAGGCAGTTATTTGGTGGGTTATAATAAATCTATTTGACGCAGGCTTTATGGTGGCAGCATAACATATAGTATTTCTTGAGTATTTTGCTTGAGTCATGGTAGGGGAAACATTACCTAACAAGTTGGACTGCCTTGCATGGCTGTTAAATGGCAGGGTGTGTGCAAGCCCCAGTCTAGTTATGCTAAGCTGACAGCTGTAGTGAAACAGATCAACATGATCCCATGTGAGCCTGTTAGAGAGTACTTTAGAGATGTTAGTTAGAATAGTTCCCAAGGGCTTAGTCCCCTAGCCATTCTAGCATTCCACTTAGAATAACCAATACATTGCTTCATTCAAATAGTATGCTAGTACTGATATTGGAACAGAGGCCCAGATATTGGAACAGAGGCCCAGAAGCCCGGGTTCTGGCCTCAGTCCATGTCTCTGGCTCTTGTGACTGACACTGACAGAGTCTGGCTCTACTCACTGTTACTGACACTGTCATTATTACATTTAACAGATACAAGTAGCTATCCTTGGTAGCCTCTACCAGTGTTATTGAAAGCATTGAAAGACTAAATTAATTAAAGATGTAGAACATCATGGAAAGCAAACACATAATTATAAAGATCTCGTACTTTCCATCATAATTCTACACAGTATATATATGGTAAATAGGGCTGAAACAGGTTGAATGTGACCTGAAGTTGACCACTCCTCTGTCTGAACTGCACAGAACCATGAGTCCAATATTGTGGTGTTGGAAAGGGAGAATTTAATTGGCAAACAGTGGGAGATGAACGATGACTACCCCTCCTTGCAGTCCATGGGCTGGGGCAACAACGAGATCGGATCCATGCAGGTCCAGAACGGAGTGTAAGTAAAATGAGTAAAAGTCCTGGCTTCCTTTTTCACACTACAGAAGATTATGCTCATAACAATCAGAAATAGAAGAATCAATTGAGTCTAGTGGTCGCAAAACTTGGACAAACTGCAAAAAAGTGCAGTATGCAGTAAGAATAGCACAGAATAATTAAATATAAAATATAACACAAGCCACTATTGTAAAGCTACAAAGTCTATATAAAGTCTGTGAAATGTATATAAAGCAACTTCATTACTTTTCGGTCCTTTCCCCTTCAACAGTGTTCTGGCCAGGTGGTGAGTCTGATCTACTAGATAAACTGTGACAGGATAATCATTTCTGTCATTGATCATAATAGAACTAAGTAAAACCCAATTTCAGGACTGAAATTATGAATTATCTAAATGAGTGTCCTGTGACCTTACTGACCTCCCTCTGTCAAATGTGTAAAGGGACACTATGGTGAAACATTTGAAACAATGAGCTATTATATGGTGTCCCTGGATATTATACAGATGACTAACATGTACTGCACAGGCCAACTCTTTCTGATCTACAAGTGCCTAGATTAAGGGCTGGGGCTTGTTACGGGATATTTTCTCCCCTCTCCTCTTTTAGCTGGGTGTGCTACCAGTTCCCCGGTTACCGYGGCTACCAGTACATCWTGGAGTGCGACCGTCATGGCGKAGAGTACAAACACTACAGGGAGTGGGGCTCCCACGCTCAGACCTTCCAGGTCCAGTCTCTGCGTCGCATCCAACAGTGAGCGCTTCCACAGCCTCCTCCTCTTCCTCCTCTCCTCTCCCTTCTCCTCCTCCTCTTATCCCTCCTCCACTCTATCATTCCAAGCTTGGCCAGTAGTCTTGTCAGACCTCTAATACCAACGGCTCCTGACGCTTCTAGTGCTCCACAGCGACAACCATGTTTACTTGCACTTTTGTTTTGTTCCATCGCCTAAAGAATAAAAAAAAGAGAGAACAAGAGAAGAAGAAAGAAAATAAAAGTAACGAATACGCCCCACAGCGAGTGGAGAGAAGGGTTTTGGGTGGGACAACTCAGGATTTGATGCTGTTCTTCAGTGTTGTCACGGGGAATTCACAACCACAGTGATCAATAAAGAGAGAATGAGCAACAAAAATAAACAGTGATATAAGAGTGCTATTAACCTGCACTGGTGTCAATTGTCTTTACTTGTTTTAACAGTTGTTTCTCTCTACTCTACTAGTATATTTTTCAGCAGTTCTCAGTAGTCCCATCTCTTTGAACAAACCTTTTCCACCATTGGTTATAAAAAATATAGGAAATATAAATATCAAACTATATTACACCCTTATTACACCCTATAGCACACAATTACAAACCTCAGAAATTTAAAACATTTTAGCCATAATGCAAAAGAAAATATAAAGCTTCAATATTCAAATTAAATACTTTGTGTAAGGTAAAATGTTTCAATTTAACCCAGCTCTATGAGATGTCATGAAGTGTTTATCCAACACTGCCCCTCTCAGCCAACACTAAAAAACACAATCTGTCTCAATTCAGTACCATTCAGTACCATTCTCCATCTGAAATATTGAGCATAGGACAAATCGTGCCTAAATGCATGGTATCTGTCAGGCTTATCCAATGCTATTTGGTAGCTAATAGTCTACTGTATGAGGATTCTGTTTGGGAATTTGAGACAATGAAAATTATTTGCTGAAATTGTTGCAACCTCATCACTAACCCATTCAACCTCTCTTTCGTATCGTCTGAGATCCCCAAAGATTGGAAAGCTGCAGCGGTCATTCCCCTCTTCAAAGGGGGAGACACTCTAGACATAAACTGTTATAGACCTATATCCATCCTGCCCTGCCTTTCTAAAATCTTCGAAAGTCAAGTTAACAATCAGATCACCGACCATTTCGAATACCACTGTACCTTCTCCACTATGCAATCTGGTTTCCGAGCTGGTCATGGGTGCACCTCAGCCACGCTCAAGGTCCTAAATTATATCATAACCGCCATCGATAAAAGACAGTACTTCATAGACATGGCCAAGGCTTTCGACTCTGTCAATCACCGCATTCTTATCGGCTTTCTCAATAGCCTTGGCTTTTCAAATGACTGCCCCGCCTGGTTCATCAACTACTTCTCAGATAGAGTTCAGTGTGTCAAATCGGAGGGCCTGTTGTCCGGACCTCTGGCAGTCTCTACGGGGGTGCCACAGGGTTCAATTCTCAGGCCAACTCTTTTCTCTGTGCATATCGATGATGTCGCTCTTGCTGCTGGTGATTCTCTGATCCACCTCTACGCAGACGACACCATTCTGTATACATCTGGCCCTTCTTTGGACAGTGTGCTAACAAACCTCCAAACGAGCTTCAATGCCATACAACACTCCTTCCGTGGCCTCCAACTGCTTTTAAATGCTAGTAAAACTAAGTGCATGGTCTTCAACCGATTGCTGCCCGCACCCTCTGGACGGTTCTGACCTAGAATATGTGGACAACTACAAATACCTAGGTGTCTGGTTAGACTGTAAACTCTCCTTCCAGACTCACATTAAGCATCTCCAATCCAAAATTAAATCTAGAATCGGCTTCCTATTTCGCAACAAAGCCTCCTTCACTCATGCTGCAAAACATACCCTCGTAAAACTGACTATCCTACCGATCCTTGACTTCGGCAATGTCATTTACAAAATAGCCTCCAAAACTCTACTCAGCGAATTGGATGTAGTCTATCCAAGTGCCATCTGTTTTGTCACCAAAGCCCCATATACTACCCACCACTGCGACCTGTATGCTCTTGTTGGCTGGCACTCACTACATATTCATCGTCAAACCCACTGGCTCCAGGTCATCTATAAGTCTTTGTTAGCTAAAGCCCCGCCTTATCTCAGCTCACTGGTCACCATAGCAGCACCCAGCCATAGCACGCGCTCCAGCAGGTATATTTCATTGGTCATCCCCAAAACCAACACTTCCTTTGGCCGCCTTTCCTTCCAGTTCTCTGCTGCCAATGACTGGAACGAATTGAAAAAATCACTGAAGCTGGRGTCTTATATCTCCCTCTCTAACTTTAAGCATCAGCTGTCAGAGCAGTTTACCGATCACTGTACCTGTACACAGCTAATCTGTAAATAGCACACCCAACTACCTCATCCCCATAGTGTTACTTATCCTCTTGCTCTTTCCCCCCCGCAGTATCTCTACTTTTACATCATCACCTGCACATCTATCACTCCAGTGTTAATGCTGAATTGTAATTATTTCGCCTCTATGGCCTATTTATTGCCTTACATCCCTACTCTTCTACATTTGCACACACTGTACATAGATTTTTCTATTGTGTTATTGACTGTACGTTTGTTTATGTGTAACACCGTGTTGTTGTTTTTGTCGCACTGCTTTGCTTTACCTTGGCCAGGTCGCAGTTGTAAATGAGAACTTGTTCCTAACTGGCCTACCTGGTTAAATAAAAGTGAAATAAATAAATAAATATTGAGAAAACAATGGCAATTTACAACCTACCATGTTTTATAAATATTCATACAATGCATTGCACTTTTTTGGAGGGGGGTTATTACAATACTGACTAATATTGTCAGATATACATTTTACAGAACTAAAATACACTAGTACTGTACTGTAGTCTCAAATTATATATTCTGCAAGCCACTTTAAAAAGAGGATCCTCCTCAAGAATAGTGACATCAAAACAAAGCCCCGCCCCTATGAACGCTTAACGGGAAGTTGAATGCATACAGGCAGGCTGGCCGGAGAGACAATAMTCTAGGTTAGCTCGATAGCAATGTTCTAAACGTTTACCTTTTTATTTCACAAGACTGGATATTCAAGAGGTAGGAGAGTAGGAAACATGGCAACATATTTGCTGGAGCATCGACATACAGCGCCGAAACTATGCGTCTCACTTTTCGTCTACCTCCTTTTTGTTGTTGGCCCCATCACGGCTCTCAGCGTCGGCGAGGCGAGGCTTGTCAGAAGCAACACCGTCGCGAAAGTGGAGGTAGAAGACTATACAAAATACTACAATTATGTCGAAATGACCCGGCTACTGAAGTTCATGGCCATGAAATACCCTTACATCTCCAACCTGTCCAGTATAGGCCAGTCCGTGCAGGGCAGGGAGTTGTGGGTTATGCGAATCACAAAGGACCCCAAAGCTGACGTACCGGGAAAACCCAAATGTAAATACGTGGGGAACATGCACGGGGACGAAACTATCTCGAGGCAGGTGTTGGTGTACCTTGTGAACTACCTACTGACGAGGTATGGAGAAGACCCGCGTATCACGGAGTTGGTGACGAGCACGGATATTTACATTATGCCCAGTATGAACCCAGACGGGTTCGAAAGGTCCAGAGAGGGGGACTGTAGTGGCGACGCTGGGGGTCGTTCCAACGCCAAGAACATGGACCTCAACAGAAGTTTTCCTGACCAGTTTGACAAAATCAACGTCCAGAAAGACGATGTTCCAGAGGTTACAGCTGTCATTAAATGGATCCTGGAGAAAAAGTATGTATTTCTTTCTTTCTCTGGTCAATTTACATAGACCTACATACAACATTATTTATGTTTGTTTAGCTCACATTGTTTATAACCTAATTCAGATGGCTCAAATGTATGGGCTACACCAGGGGTAGGCAACCCTTTTCCTGGAGTGGCGCAGGTACTGCAGAATTTTTTTCCAACATAGGCACCACCACACCTGACAAACTGAGATGATTGATTGCCTAAATTCAACACACCACACACCTGTTCTTCCAGGTTGGTTAAATACAAAATATGAAGTGACTCCAGGACCCTGGGCTCCACAGACATCGCTTACTGCAAATGGTAACTGCTGCACCCAAGGACTTTACTGGCAGCCTGCATCTGTCGTTGTTCCTATTGTTCTTAAGCACCTCCTCGTGGACCCCAAATACCACCTCCCTCCCCCCCGAAGGATCTCTCCATTTACCTAAGGGCCCACTGTTGCCAGCTAACTGTTGGGAATGCCCTCGATCAACATCAGACTCCAATAGGCCAACATAAGTAGCCTGCCATACTACTTTAGGCCGGCTACCTTTGTCTAAAGACCTRTCAAAACAAGCACTATACCTTCCAGCTGTCACTAAACAAACAGCTGTTGAAAAACATCTAATGATGTTGGCTGGAGTCTTTGCCAATTTCAAGGGCCTTTCTCTGACACCGCCTAGTATAGAGGTCCTGGATGGCAGGGAGCTCGACCCCGGTGATTTACTGGGCCGTGCGCACTATCCTCTGTAGCGCCTTGCTGTTGGATGCTGAGCAGTTGCCATACCAAGCGGTGACGCAACCAGTCAGGATGCTCTCGATGGTGCAACTGTAGAACTTTTTGAGGATCTGAGGTCCCATGCCAGATCTTTTCAGCCTCCTATGGGGGAATAGGCGTTGTCGTGCCCTCCTCACGACTGTCTTGGTGCGTTTGGACCTTGATAGGTCCTTAGTGATGTGGACACCAAGGAACGTGAAGCTCTCGACCCGCTCCACTACAGCCCCATCGATGTGAATGGGGGCGTGCTCGTGTGTGTACTTCAAATCAGCCTTGGATAGTGAAAGGTTTCCCCCCCTTGGCCTTGACAATAGTATGTAGGCTGCAGACAGTAGATACCAGGCTTACTATATATCCCCTGCCTCCTGATAACATTGTTTTGTTGTTATGTACCTCCAGGTTTGTCCTGTCAGGGAACCTGCATGGTGGCACTGTGGTGGCCAGCTACCCCTTTGATGACTCAGCCTCCCACAAGATGCAGGGTTACTACAGCAGCTCTGTGGACGACAACCTGTTTAAACACCTGGCGCTGACCTACGCCAAGAACCACCCCGTCATGAGGACCGGGGAACCCAAGTGCCCAGATACCCCCGACGAAACTTTTGAGGATGGCATCGTCAACGGGGCAAAGTGGTACGATGTATCCGGTAAGACTTTTTCCTTCTTAACTGTCAGACCACTGATGATGCTCTTTTTTTAGGGAGGTCATATTCTTTTTCCTTCTTCGTTTGTTGAAAAGAGGTGATGGTTCACACACAAAGTAGCCTAGACCAGCTCCAATATTTTCCTTTCTTGATATATTCTAATATATTTTCTTCTCTTCTTCGTAAGTTGTTTCCTTGGCTTCTTCAGTTGCTTTTTTTGATTGTTTAACTCAGTATCCCTCCTCATCACTCTCAGAATAATCGCACATTGTTGAGACAGAGAGCGGAGTGCTGGGTTGCCATGACGACTACGTCTATTGGTGTCTATTTTGAATTTGTCTCTTCTCAGGGACTGACAAAATCATGTGGTATTTTTACTTTTCAGGCGTTCATAATTAGTTGGAGTTCAGGTTTTACTCAGCTCAGTGTTGTATGAGTTCATGGCGACACCTTGAAATGAATATCGAATGACATGTACTGTAGGGTATTAAAGGGTATWTGATAACATGTATAGTGTGGGCTTTCACTACCATGGTACAGGCCTACTTTTTGTCATTGGGACAAAGCCTGATGTGTGATGTATAGGCTATGTGTTGCCATGAAAAGGGGTTAATTAATTAGTGTGATGGTTTCCTCTGTCTTTGCTACTGTACATTTTCCATGGCCCAATTTTCACAGAATATCTTCTTCCCTACCACTCATTTTGGGTCTATTTGAGAACCAAACCAGCAGATCCACAGTCTAGTCTTAATTTAAAACCCCACTAATTAGGTTATTTAATCCGAGTATGGCTTTGAACATACAAGAAGAATTAGCACTGAATTTTCACAGTGAATTATTGTAATATTTKTTKGTGTCAATTAATGCCACAAGGGATYGGTTGCCATCTGGCGATTTGACACCAAAATAAAATTGAAATTATTCATAATGTCATTAATTCATTCATTACAGGTGTTCCATTGCACTGACTTCACTATCTAGCAAAGCAGCTGTGGCAGAGGACAACAGACCCAGCTAGCTAGTATTGTTTTATTCACCTCTGCAGGACAGACCTGCTCTCTGTTCTCTCCTCACAGAAAGCCTGACTGGTCTCAGGTTATCCTATCCGTCTTTTACGAGCTGTCTGTGTGTGCGTGTGCGCGTGCGTGTGTGAGAGAGACGACCTGTCCATGCAGCTTGCTGTCCCCCCCCTTCATGTTCAGGAATACCAGTGTCTGTGGTCCATAGGCAGTAACCGGACCCCCAGTCTCTGTGTTGTGCTGTGTGGCTGCTAGCAGGTCAGGAGGTTGGGAAGAGAGCCAGACTAGGGGTGATGAGATGATTCTGTAATTTGAGTCTGAAGGTTTAAGGTGATCGTCAAGGCTTTTCCTGTAAAGACATGTGCGGTCATCACCGTGTGTGTGTGTGCGCGCGTGTGCGTATTTACAGTGAGAATGTTTATCATGTGTCTGTGTGAGTCAAATAGGGAGTTGTGAGTTCCATGTATATTCTCAGACATTCCTCAATAATCCCTGAACCCGCTCTAACAGACTGCCTCTGTTTCAGTTGTAAATTATGACTCAGCAGAAGACTAATTCTGGTTACTTCATCATTACTCACCTGAATCTAAATTGACTGCCTCCGTGGTTAATGGAGACTGCAGGAGATAGAGTTCATCTGATGCATAGATCTGTCTTCTATAAGCACTGTTAAAGGAACAGCAGAGGTGTCATTTAAAGGTGAAACTAGGAGGTGTAAGGATTAGGTGTCTTAACCAGTTTTAATTTATWTAATTTAATCTTTATTTAACCAGTTGAGAACAAGTTCTCATTTTACAACTGCAACCTGGCCGAGATAAAGCAAAGCAATGCGACAAAAACAACAACACAGAGTTACACATAAACAAACGTACAGTCAATAACACAAAGGAAAAGAAAAATCTATGTACAGTGTGTGCAAATGTAGGGAGGGAGGCAATAAATAGGCCATAGAGGCAAAAATAATTACAATTTAGCATTACTACTGGAGTGATAGATGTGCAGATGATGATGTGCAAGTAGAGATACTGGTGTGCAAAAGAGCAAGAGTGTAAGTAATAATATGGAGATAGTCAGGTGTGCTATTTATAGATTGGCTGTGTACAGGTACAGTGATCGGTAAGCTGCTCAGACAGCTGATGCTTAAAGTTAGAGGGAGATATGACTCCAGCTTCAGAGATTTTTGCAATTTGTTCCAGTCATTGGCAGCAGAGAACTGGAAGGAAAGGCGGCCAAAGGGAGTGTTGGCTTTGGGGATGACCAGTGCAATATGCCTGCTGGAGCGTGTACTACTGGTGAGTGTTGCTATGGTGACCAGTGAAATGAGATAAGGCGGGGCTTTACCTAGCAAAGACTTATAGATGACCTGGAGCCAGTGGGTTTGACGACCGATATGTAGTGAGTGCCAGCCAACGAGAGCATACAGGTCGCAGTGGTGGGTAGTATATGGGGCTTTGGTGATAAAACGGATGGCACTGTGATAGACTACATCCAGTTTGCTGAGTAGAGTGTTGGGGGCTATTTTGTAAATGACATCGCCGAAGTCAAGGATCTGTAGGATAGTCATTTTTACGAGGGTATGTTTGGTGGCATGAGTGAAGGAGGCTTTGTTGCGAAATAGGAAGCCGATTCTAGATTTAATTTTGGATTGGAGATGCTTAATGTGAGTCTGGAAGGAGAGTTTACAGTCTAACCAGACACCTATGTATTTGTAGTTGTCCACATATTCTATGTCAGAACCGTCCAGATTAGTGATGCTAGTCGGGCGGAAGGGTGCGGACAGCAATCGGTTGAAGAGCATTCACTTAGTTTTACTAGCATTTAAAAGCAGTTGGAAGCCACGGAAGGAGTGTTGTATGGCGTTGAAGCTCGTTTGGAGGTTTGTAAGTACAGTGTCCAAAGAAGGGCCAGATGTATACAGAATGGTGTCATCTAATGAAATATGAGTCCATTCTCTGATGAACTTTGAGAAAAGACTTACACAATGCTCAATGAGGAAATGACAGGACTGAAATGTACCCAACGATATCGTAGGATCTTATTAGAACATTACGAATGTGAGTTTAGAATCTAGATAATTGTCATTATGACCTTCCCGAGAGGTGACTGTTGAGAAATAATAATAGGGAGAGGGAGGGAGGGAAAGTTTAGGTACCTGGCGGTGTGGGTTGACTTGGATAATTGCAATAGATGACTGATAACCTTTTGACAAGCTTTTTTTGTAGACACATTTTATAGCTAGTTTACCTCTTTCCTGTATGCCAGGGGTGTCAAACTCATTCCATGGAGGGCCTAGTGCAGCATTTCCCAAACTCGGTCCTCGGGACCCCAAGGGGTGCATGTTTTTTTTTCTTCCCTAACACTACACAGCTGATTCAGATGATCAAAGCTTGATAATTTGTTGATTATTAGAATCAGCTGTGCAGTGCTAGGACAAAAACAAAAACGTGCACCACTTTGGGTCCTAAGGACCGAGTTTAGGAAACCCTGGCCTTGTGTGCTAGTTTTTCCTTTCAACTCAATATTAATTAATGAACAGGTTATAAACTACTTGGGCCTATAGCCTATTCATAGCCTAAATCATTTTAAGTAGCCTAGTCCTTTTACTAACCAGCAATACCCACTGCTCTGTTTCTGAACGTTCATATTATTAATCTTTTTTTACCTTTATTTAACCAGGAAAACCCCATGTGAGACCCAGAGTCTCTTTCAAGGGAGACCTGGCCAAGAAGGCAGAAACAATCAATACATTACTGAATTACAACAAATACAACAACATGATCCAGCCTTAAAAAAGCATTACACTCTATCAGTGTCTCCCATCAAATTGTTAAATTAATTCAGTGGCACTAACATATTGTAGATTGTAGACTATTCCATGCCTCTGGTGCACAAGATGAGAAGGCAGTCTTGCCTAATACTGTAAATGTCCTGGGGACTTTAAGTAGCAACCACAAAGCAGACCCGGTATGGTAACTGCTGGTGGTGAAGGAGACCAGACTACGGAGGTAAAGAGGGAATTTACCCGAAAGGGCTTTGTAGATGAACTCATACAAATGTAGCTTTCTGCGCATATAAAGTCAGGTCCATGCAATGGTGGGTGAGTGACTTGGTATTTGTAATAAAGTGCAAGGATGCATGATAAACAGAGTCCAGTCTCTGTAAGACAGAGGAGGCTGCATACATATACAGTTGAAGTCGGAAGTTTACATAGACTTAGGTTGGAGTCATTAACTTSTTTTTCAACCACTCCACAAATTTCTTGTTAACAAACTATAGTTTTGGCAAGTCGGTTAGGACATCTACTTTCTGCATGATACAAGTAATTTTTCCAACAATTGTTTACAGACAGATTATTTCACTTATAATTCACTGTATCACAATTCCAGTGGGTCAGAAGTTGACTGTGCCTTTAAACAGCTTGGAAAATTCCATAAAATTTTGTCATGGCTTTAGAATCTTCTGATAGGCTAATTGACATCATTTGAGTCAATTGGAGGTGTACCTATGGATGTATTTCAAGGCCTACCTTCAAACTCTGTGCCTCTACTTGACATCATGGGAAAATCAAAAGAAATCAGCCAACACCTCAGAAAACAAATTGTAGACCTCCACAAGTCTGGTTCATCCTTGGGAGCAATTTCCAAACGCCAGAAGGTACCACGTTCATCTGTACAAACAATAGTATGCAAGTATAAACACCATGGGACCACGCAGCCGTCATACCGCTCAGGAAGGAGACCCGTTCTGTCTCCTAGAGATGAATGTACTTTGGTGCGAAAAGTACAAATCAATCCCAGAACAACAGCAAAGGACCTTTAAGATGCATCGGTCCATGGAACCCTTAACCGATCCAAATGTATATACTCTGTCAGAAAAATGTCATGAATCGTTGGTTCACAGTTTCTTTTGCTCATATTTTTTCTACCTTCTAAAAATACCTCATATTTTGTGACAACTGCGTTAATCTACAAGTCATTTTGCATTCCGAACAACCTCAATATCAGCAGTCTAGTCACACTGCGCACTGTGCTCTGCTTCATGCACTGTCCACCTTATTCCTGATCTTGCACATCTGTGCGGCACCTATTAGGCTTTATTATTGACTGACAGCCAATTGATTTGATAGGTTATTGTTATCAAATGCGCTGTTGAAAGTGGTGTTTTACCGGAATATAAGTAAGGTACCAGAGACACAACTCTGGCTATTAGCCCAAATGCTGAACAGGGTTTACATCAGATTTTATTTTAATCAGGTTCACCATCAGTAATAGTTTTGGTTGTTTTGCTTTATGCAATCAGTGTATATGGTCATTTTTAGATATACAGGGTAAAGTTGATAATTTCATAATGATGACAGCCATCATCACTTTTGCGAGGGAAGCGGCACTGCATTGTCGAAACGGGAGGAGCTCACTTCATAGAAACTTCCAAATGGTCAAAACCACTTCATTTTAAGACTGGGTGAAATCCGAAGTTCTGCTATATATTCATTGGCTATGTCATGGCTAATTTGTAAAGATACATATTGATACATTACTAGCTCACTTTTAAGTGGGTGATAGTTTAAAGCATTCATTGCCTCCCCCTAATCTAATAGGGGGGTGGTAGATGCCTTATGGCTCAGGTGACTAGATACACCATAGACATATACATCATACACACAGGCAGACAGACGTCAGCTCAAACAGATCCCGCTCATGAGCTCCATCAGAAGCAGATTTGAATTTACTATGGTAAATTAATGTTTATTCACCAAATGTTAATGCATTGAACCGAATCTCATTGATTTGTTTGTCTAATCATACCAAATCCCTTCGAATAATTTTAAACTAAAGCGTATCGTTCCTGCATTGTATCGGTGCCATGATATGTACGAATCGTCTTGAAAGATGCACATCCCTACCTACTATTTAACCTTTATTTAACTAAGCAAGTCAGTTAAGAACAAATTCTCATTTACAATGATGGCCTACCCCGGCCAAACCCTAACCCGGGCGACGCTGGGCCAATTGTGCACCGCCCCTATGGGACTCCCAATCACGGCCGGTTGTGATACAGCCTGGAATTGAACCAGGGTCTGTAGTGACACCTCTCGCACTGAGATGCGGTGCCTTAGACCACTGTGCCACTCAGGAGCCCTATAGGTCTGTTATTTGTTTTTCATAACTGATAGTTATCTCATCGATAGGCTGCTGTTTTCTAGCTCACTGACATCACAGCTAACCTGTTAACAGTCATCGGGACAAATCATTATGCTGTAGTAGAGAACTATATTGAAGAACATATGTGGCCTCATTTACGGTTACAATACTGAAGGCCGATTTGCTCCAGCTCTGCACTGAATGTTATTCAAACAAGGTTGTTTTCCTGCTAGCCGGATTAGGTACCCTGTATTCATAGGCCTTGCAGCTTTATGTGTTTGTAGCTTTTGTCTGGATTCTGGAATGAATCAACTCTTTACTGGCGAATGAGAACAGGGCTGGTTGAGCAAGGTAGTAGGTCACTGTGGTTTGGGTAGGAGGCCAATACAAACAGGATTGCAGGGTTGGTAGCCTAATGCTACAAACATTCATCACTGCAAACAGAACAACAGACTTATGGTGTTTGTAGTGATGACAAGGTTAGTTCTGGGGAATTTCTCTCTTTTAGAAGTCAATTGCCATAAGACTCCCACTTGTCTTGTCGAAGGTCTGTCCTCTTATGATTATCAAAGTCAGTCAATGATCTACTTGTCTTGGGATGTGAAGTTAATGTAGGGCAATTCCACTGTAATGGAATTGTGCTGAGACTCAGATTTTTCACTTAAAATGTATGCCAAACAAAAACCATTGATTTCAAGCACTATGCATAAGGACTACTCTTAACAATTTAAACAGAACATTTTACAAAAACATATTCATTGGAAGATTGCATATTCGGGTATTATTCTATACACTGGCTATTAAGTAAGCATTTCACTGTAAGGTGTACACTTGTTGTATTCGGCACGTGACAAATAATATTTTTTATTTGATTTTAGATTTAATCATTTTAATGAGCTCCGCCACCAAACAAGACCTAATTTGGTTGGTCCGGACTGGACCAAATCTGAACCAATCATACATGTTTATGTTTCACAAGTTTGGACATCAAAGTACAGCACAGTGCAGTAGAGTAAACTTCAGTACATTTATAGTGTACTCAACTCTAGTGTGCTCAACTGTGTACTGTACTCCACTACTCTACTGTATAGTACAGGAATGTACTGAACTATACTTGACCTCTCTTTACTGTACTGTGCTCCACTGTACTGTTCCGTCCAAACTTGTGAAACATGGACGTCTATGATTAGTTCGGATTTGGTCCGGACTAGAGGTCGACCAATTATGATTTTTCACCGCCGATACCGATTTAATCGGCCGATTTATTAAAATGTGTTGTAATAATGACAATTACAACAATACTGAATGAACACTTATTTTAACTTTATATAATACATCAATAAAATCAATTTAGCCTCAAATAAATAATGAAACATGTTCAATTTGGTTTAAATAATGCAAAAACAAAGTGTTGGAGAAGAAAGTAAAAGTGCAATATGTGCCATGTAAGAAAGCTAACGTTTAAGTTCCTTGCTCAGAACATGAGAACATATGAAAGCTGGTGGTTCCTTTTAACATGAGTCTTCAATATTCCCAGGTAAGACGTTTTAGGTTGTAGTTATTATAGGAATTATAGGACTATTTCTCTCTATACCATTTGTATTTCATTAACCTTTGACTATTGGATGTTCTTATAGGCACTTTAGTATTGCCAGTGTAACAGTATAGCTTCTGTCTCTTATACACATCTAGATGTGTATAAGAGACAGGCGTTACCCATGCAGAGCAAGGGGAACAACTACTCCAAGTCTCAGAGCGAGTGACGTTTGAAACGCTATTAGCGCGCACCCCGCTAACTAGCTAGCCATTTCACATCGGTTACACCAGCATAATCTCGGGAGTTGATAGGCTTGAATTCATAAACAGCAGAGCTGCTGGCAAAACGCATGAAAGTGCTGTTTGAATGAATGCTTACGAGCCTGCTGGTGCCCACCATCGCTCAGTCAGACTGCTCTATCAAATCATAGACTTAATTATAACATAATAACACACAGAAATACGAGCCTTAGGTCATTAATATGGTCGAATCCGGAAACTATCATCTCGAAAACAAGACGTTTATTCTTTCAGTGAAATACGGAACCGTTCCGTATTTTATCAAACGGGTGGCATCCATAAGTCTAAATATTCCTGTTACATTGCACAACCTTCAATGTTATGTCATAATTACGTAAAATTCTGGCAAATTAGGCGGCCCAAACTGTTGCATATACACTGACTCTGCGTGCAATGAACGCAAGAGAAGTGACACAATTTCACCTGGTTAATATTGCCTGCTAACCTGGATTTCTTTTAGCTAAATATGCAGGTTTAAAAATATATACTTCTGTATATTGATTTTAAGAAAGGCATTGATGTTTATGGTTAGGTACACGTTGGAGCAACGATACGCACCGCATCGATTATATGCAACGCAGGACATGCTAGATAAACTAGTAATATCATCAACCATGTGTAGTTAACTAATGATTATGATTGATTGATTGTTTTTTATAAGATAAGTTTAATGCTAGCTAGCAACATACCTTGGCTTCTACTGCATTCGCGTATCAGGCAGGCTCCGCGTGGAGTGCAATGTAATCAGGTGGTTAGAGCGTTGGACTAGTTACCTGTAAGGTTGCAAGATTGAATCCCCTGAGCTGACAAGGTAAAAATCTGTCGTTCTGCCCCTGAACGAGGCAGTTAACCCACCGTTCCTAGGCCGTCATTGAAAATAAGAATGTGTTCTTAACTGATTTGCCTAGTTAAATAAGGATTAAATAAAAGTTTAAAAAATAAATAAAAAACTACAAAATCAGTGTCCAAAAATACTGATTTCCGATTGTTATGAAAACTTGAAATCGGCCCTTATTAATCGGCCATTCCGATTAATCGGTCGACCTCTAGTCCGGACCAAATGGACGAATATGTTTGGGCCGAATTAAGGCTGGTCTAGACGTCTGTGGACATTCGAAATCAAGGCTGTTTGGGACCAGACCAAAAAACGGTGTCTGTGGACGTTGAAATCAAGGCCAGGGCGGACTGACCAAATTTAAACTACATTTCAATGTCCATGGACTTCCGTGTTGGTCGGTGCTCAGTGGATGAGGATGCTGGTTACAGTAAATGGAAAGAGAGGGGGCTCATGGGTAGGTGTAAGAGTCGGAGAGGGAGGTTGGTAAAGGGAAGGAGAGGGACTGCAGAAATTCTGTTACAATTTTTTTTCTGAACTTCTGTTACTGATTTGGTMAAATAATTTCCTGTTTTAGTTATATAAAATTATTTTTCTGAATTATTATCAGTAAAAACATTAATTAATTGATAGGTCTACCTTGTTACTTCTGTGAAATTTAATTATCCTCCTTCCTTATATGGGAGAACATTTAGAAAATACCGTAAAGATATGTGGGTTTTTAGTAACGGAATTCCAAGACACAAGCCAATGTTTTATTTTGATGTACAGTGCCAGTCAAAAGATTGGACACCTACTCATTCAAGGTTTTTATTTTATTTATTTTTACTATTTTCTACATTGTAGAATAATAGTGAAGACATCAAAACTGTGAAATAACACATATGGAATAATGTAGTAACCAAAAAAGTGTTAAACAAATCAAAATATATTTTAGGTTCTTCAAAGTAGCCATCCTTTCCCTTGATGGCTTTGCACACACTTGGCATTCTCTCAACCAGCTTCATGAGGAATGCTTTTCCAACAGTCTTGAAGGAGTTCCCACGTATACTGAGCACTTGGCTGCTTTTCCTTCAGGTCATCTGATGCAGCACTCCATCACTTTCCTTCTTGGTCAAATAGCCCTTACACAGCCTGGAGGTGTGTTTTGGGTCATTGTACTGTTGAAAATCAAATGATAGTCCCACTAAATGCAAACCAGATGGGATGGCGTATCGCTGCAGAATGCTGTGGTAGCCATGCTGGTTAAGTGTGCCTTGAATTCTAAATAAATCACAGACCTGGCACCAGCAAAGCACCATCACACCACCTCCTCCATTCTTCACGGTGGTAACCACACATGCGGAGATCATCCGTTCACCTACTCGGCGTCTTTTGGTTGGAACCAAAAATCTAAAATTTGGACTCATCAGACCAAAGAACATATTTCCACCAGTCTAATGTCCATTGCTCGTGTTTCTTGGCCCAAGCAAGTCTCTTCTTATTATTGGTGTCCTTTAGTAGTGGTTTCTTTGCAGCAATTAGACCACGAAGGCCTGATTCACACAGTCTCCTCTGAACAGTTGATATTGAGATGTCTGTTACTTGAAGTCTGAAGCATTTATTTGGGCTGTAATCTGAGGTGCAGTTAACTCTAATGAACTTATCCTCTGCAGCGGAGGTAACTCTGGATCTTCCTTTCCTGTGGCGGACCTCATGAGAGCCAGTTTCATCATAGCGCTTGAGGGTTTTTGCGACTGCACTTGAAGAAACTTTTAAAGTTCTATACATTTTCTGGATTGACTGTCCTTCATGTATTAAAGTAATGATGGTCTGTCATTTCTCTTTGCTTATTTGAGCTGTTCTTGCCATAATATGGACTTAGCCTTATTTTGGTAAAAGACCATCTTCTGTATACCATCCCTACCTTGTCACACACAACTGATTGGCTCAAACGCAAGAAATTCCACAAATTAACTTAACAAGGCACACCTGTTAATTGAAATGCATTCCAGGTGACTACCTCATGAAGCTGGTTGAGAGAATGCCAAGTGTCCAAAGCTGTCATCAAGGCAAAGGGTGACTACTTTGAAGTATCTCAAATATAAACTATATTTGTTTAACACTTTTTTGGTTATGATTCCATATGTGTTATTTCATAGTTTTGATGTCTTCACTATTATTCTACAATGTAGAAAATAGTAAACATAAAGAAACTCTGGAATGAGTAGGTGTGTCCAAACTTTTCACTGGTACTCTATTTCTAATAACTTGTAATACTTTTTCTAAGACCCCTTTTCCATCTGTTTATCATGAAACCAAAGCCTGTGCTTATTCCAATATGTTTTTAATAAGAAATGGTTGAAAATGGATATACGCCATAATTCCTAAAAAAAAGATTGACTCTTAGCTTTCATTTGACACTCAATTTGACATGCTCCTATGATCTTCACATGTTGGTGTTTATGGGTTCTTTTACATGGAAGTTACCTGAACAAAAACTATATGGGAGCTTACATTTAATATGTAGTGTTAAACCAAAGTTTATTTAGTTTTACAGTAACATACAGCTAACTGGCTGCCATCAAGTTACCATAAAAACAACTGGATTTTCCTTTTTACAGTGTAATGTTACATTCATTCCTGTTCACCTTTCTCTTTGTCCTCTACCACTTCAGAGTAAAGTGAAGAGGGAGTAACAGGCCTAGTGTATTTACATGTAACCCCACGTAGCCTCTTTAACGCCGTTCGTTCTTATATTATGTATCGTTGGGGGCTTTGGCCAGGGCATGGGTCAGGTGAAAGATATAGACACAATGGTTACCTCACAGTGAGATGATGAGCAGTGTTTTCCCTAATTGCCAGCCGCCGTCTAAACAGCCGATAACAGACTCATTGTCGGCCGGCTACCTTTTCCACTTCACTTCAGGCTTCTGCTCATTTAAAAGTTTCAAGTTTGCTAGTCAGAAAAGTCTGTATAGCCTTCTCCCGCTAGAATGAACGATATGCATCTTCTATTGATACGACAGGCGCCTGTCAGTCACAAAGCGAGCGATGACCTGGAAACACTGCTGGTTTGTCAGTCGGCTGTCTGTCCCTCCGCTTGGTACCTGTGTTGTTTTTGTTATCTGTGGTTGGCTGCAGTCAAATTTATTTTCACGGAGGAGGGAGAGCATGATGCTCCTTCATCTCCTGTGAGTGAATTTACACGTGCCATTTAATGTAAGTGGTAACAATGAGTTGAAATCCACTTAATTACTGTTTTTTGGCACATTCATTTATTTTATGTTGCGTGTTTCAACTTTCATATAACCAGCCACGGAGTTGGGTGCATAGGCCATTTACTTTCCTTTGATTGGCGACCGAACAGCAAATGTTGGCTAGATTATAAAAGGTGTCGAACTGACAAAATAAAGTACATCTCCTTATATCCCTTCGCTATTTTTAAATCATACAATATGGTTATGTCCATGGTATCGCATTGGGACAAGTAAAACAAATCTTGTTTGTTCACTCTGGCCAGTTTATTAGGTACACCACCCTGTTCACAAATGGTTCGCTCCTACAGCCAATGAGTCACGTGACTGTGGCTTGCTAAATGAAGCAGGTAGACGGTCATCGAGGCATTCAGTTACTGTTCGAATGAACGTTATAAGGAGCAAAATGAGTGACCTTAGTGACTTTGAGCGTGGTATACCTGTAGGTACAGGGCGCGCCTGTTCCTGTATCTCAGAAACGGCCTGGCTCCTGGGCTTTTCACGCACAACAGTGTCTAGGGTTTACCAAGAATGGTGCGACAAACAAAAACATCCAGTCAGCGGCAGTCCTGTGGGTGAAAAAAAACGCTTGTTGATGAGAGGTTGAAGGAAAATGGCAAGAATTGTGCAAGCTAACAGGTGGGCAACAAACAGACTAATAATGGCTCCATACAACAGTGGTGTGCAGAACGGCATCTCGGAACGCACAACTCGTTGGTCCTTGTCACGGATGGGCTACTGCAGCAGGCAACCACATTGGGTTCCACTCCTTTCAGCTAAAAACAAGAAGAAGCCACTCCAGTGGGCACGCGATCACCAACACTGGACAATTGAGGAGAGGAAAAATAATCCCGGTTGCGTCATGCTGATGGCAGAGTCAGGATTTGGCGTAAGAAGCATGAGTCCATGGCTTCATCCTGCCTGGTGTCAATGGTACAGGCTGGTGGCAGTGGTGTAATGGCATGGGGAATGTTTTCCTGGCATGTTAGGTCCCTTGATATCAATTGAGCAACGTTTCCATGCCCCAAAGAATTCAGGCTGTTCGGGAGGCAAAGTGGGGTCTCACCTGGTACTAGCGATTATCTGCGGCTACATTTTGAAAACATTCAATGAAGATGTTGAATCCTCACTGCAGGAACAGTAGGTGGTGTTAAGAGAGCCTCATTCTGGTCCAAAATATGATAACAGATTGAAGGTTATAAAAGGTAATGATACTTCTATGGTATTATTAAAGATATTGATATAGGCCTACTGATTAAAGTGTCAAAAATGTAGTAGTCAACTGCTGCTTTCTGTGTAGCAAAGCCCATTTTTAACACCTGCTTCATTGTGCACTCCCACTTTTATACAATATGTCGGGTGGTCTTACCACTGAAAATGTTTGCATTTTTAAAACCATTTTCCTGCAATTCTATATTGTTTCTGTCTGTACATGTGACTTTATTCTCAAGAGGACAGGTTTAATGTTAAAAAGGTTATCTTATTTTAAAAATTGACCTGATCATAGGCCTAGACGATATCTGAATTCATTTTTACTCAATACCACAACTCATTTGATCAATCTGGGAGGTAAAGTCTTTAAAGTATTAAATCATTTAGTGCAGTGTATTTTGGATGGAATCAAGCTGTTAGAATGTCCCAGAGGCCACCAAAATAGAGCTCGTTCTGCAAAGTAGCCAGCCGGAACTCCCTGGCTGGCTACTTTTTCCCTATTTAGCTGCCTACTCCATGTACTTAGGGAAAACACTGGATGAGGGTGTGTTTAGCCTATTCCAGGAGTGAATGACTTCCCTCTCTCATTGAAGCCACGGAAGTTCAAGGCCGACCACGGTACTGCAGGTATTGTTAGCAGAAAACAGGATCCCCATTATAGTGAATGTAAAAATGGCAATCTTTATGTAAAATGAAAAAACATCTAAGACAATCATGGCATCAATAATTGCTTCTAATACACCAGATGTATGTCATTGAACCGATTATTTTAAAATAGCACACAGAGGAAATTCTAAGGATAATTTAGTTGCTACAGTACAAGTACCCGGTCGGCCTTCAACTCAATGAGAGGGGGCAGACTGCAATGTCACTTCCTGGAGTAGCTCAAACTGCGCATGTTATGTCTCCATGAGACGTCATCTTAACCGACTTCATTTGGCTTTAATGCACTATTGAGTATTCACATAGGAATGAATGGTATCACACGATTGATGGCTTTGTCCATTCATAAACTACATGACCAAAAGTATGTGGACATCTGCCCGTCGATCATCTCATTCAACAAATCATGAGCATTAATATGGAATTGGTCCCCCCTTTGCTGCTATAACAGCCTCCACTCTTCTGGGAAGGCTTTCTACTAGATGTTGGAACATTGCTGCGGGGACTTGCCTCCCTTCAGCCTCAAGACCATTAGTGCTCTTGTGCTGATGTTGCTTCCAGAGGCTGTTTGGGACTCAGTAGTGAGTGTTGCAACTGAGGACAGAGTTTTACGCGCCACCGTTTCAGTATTCCGCGGTCCCGTTCTGTGCGCTTGTGTGGCCTACCACTTCACGGTTGAGCCATTGTTGCTCCTCGACGTTTCCACTTCAAAATAACAGCACTTACAGTTGACCGGGGCAGCTCTAGCAGGGCAAAACTTTGATGAACTGACTTGTTGGGAAGGTGGCATCGTATGACGGTGCCACACTGAAAGTCACTGAGCTCTTCAGTTAGGCCGTTCTACTGCCAATGTTTGTCTGTGTAGATTGCATGACTGTATACACCTGTCAGCAACTGTTTTGGCTGAAATAGCTGAATCCACAAATTTGAAGGGGTGTCCCACATACTTTTGTATATATCGTATATATACAGTCATTGGTGTATCCTGCCGGGAGGGAGGATGTGGAGGTTGGGGCTGATAGGCTAGATGTCCTGTCATGAGCTCTATGTCTGGAGGATGTTTGCTCTCAGATATTGTCTACTATGACATGTCATATGATACTCACATTACAGGTGCCGCCAGGCAAATCGTTAAACATGAAAAGTCACTGTAAGATTACTATTATTAGGAGCATTGTTACAATGCACACTGTACAGTCTTTTTCATGCTAAGGTTATTAGCCAGTGTCCATAGAGGCACTGTCAGAGACATAGCCTAGGCCTGTTGCACCCTGCTGGTGTCACCATAGGGGACTAAGCCCTTGGGAACTATTCTAACTAACATCTCTAAAGTACTCTCTAACAGGCTCACATGGGACACCACCATGTTGATCTGTTTCACTACAGATGTCAGCTTAGCATAACTAGACTGGGGCTTGCACACACCCTGCCATTTAACAGCCATGCAAGGCAGTCCAACAAGTGTTGCAATGTTTCCTCTACCATGACTCAAGCAAAATATTATGAGAACTGTAGAAATATATTTTGTGCTATGCTGCCGCCATAAGGCCTGGCATCAAATAGATTTATAATAACCCACCATACAACTGTCTTGTGGTTTTATATCTAAACTCTTCAAATCAACGTTTATTTGTCATGTGCGCCGAATACAATAGGTGTAGACCTTACAGTGAAATGCTTACTTACAGGCTCTAACCAATAGTGCAAAAAAGGTGTTAGGTGAACAATGGGTAAGTAAAGAAATAAATCAACAGTTAAAAGACAGGCTATATACAGTAGCAAGGCAATAAAAGTAGCGAGGCTACATACAGACACCGGTTAGTCAGGCTGAGGTAGTATGTACATGTAGATATGGTTAAAGTGACTATGCATATATGATGAACAGATAGTACCAGTAGCATAAAAGAGGGGGTGGTGGGTGGCGGGTGGCGGGACACAATGCGGTTAGCCAATGTGCGGGAGCACTGGTTGGTTGGCCCAATTGAGGTAGTATGTACATGAAAGTATAGTTAAAGTGACTATGCATATATGATAAATAGAGAGTAGCAGCAGCGTAAAAATAGGGTTTGGGGGGGGCACACAATGAAAATAGTCCGGGTATCCATTTGATTACCTGTTCAGGCGGCTTGGGGGTAAAAACTGTTGAGAAGCCTTTTTGTCCTAGACTTGGCACTCTGGTACCGCTTGCCATGCGGTAGTAGAGAGAACAGTCTATGGGTGGCTGGGGTCTTTGACAATTTTTAGAGCCTTCCTCTGACACCGCCTGGTGTAGAGGTCCTGGATGGCAGGCAGCTTAGCCCCAGTGATGTACTGGGCCGTACGCACTGCCCTCTGAAGTGCCTTGCGGTCAGAGGCCGAGCAATTGCCGTACCAGGCAGTGATGCAACCAGTCAGGATGCTCTCAATGTTTCAGCTGTAGAACCTTTTGAGGATCTCAGGACCCATGCCAAATCTTTTTAGTTTCCTGAAGGGGAATAGGCTTTGTCGTGCCCTCTTCATGACTGTCTTGGTGTGTTTGGACCATTCTAGTTTATTGTTGATGTGGACACCAAGGAACTTGAAGCACGCACCCCTGTGGAGCTCCCGTGTTGAGGATCAGCGTGGCAGAGGGAACCGATTTATTTGTGTTGCTACCTACCCTCACCATCTCGGGGCAGCCCATCAGGAAGTCCAGGATCCAGTTGCAGAGGGAGGTGTTTAGTTCCAGGATCCTTAGCCTAGTGATGAGCATTGAGGGTACTATGGTGTTGAACGCTGAGCTGTAGTCAATGAATAGCATTCACACATAAGTGTTCCTTTTGTCCAGGTGGGAAAGGGCAGTGTGGAGTGCAATAAAGATTGCATCATCTGTGGATCTGTTTGAGCGGTATGCAAATTGGAATGGGTCTAGGGTTTCTGGGATAATGGTGTTGATGTGAGCCATTGCCAACCTTTCAAAGCATTTCATGGCTACAGACATGAGCTGGTCTGTAGTCATTTAGGCAGGTTGCCTTTGTGTTCTTGGGCACAGGGACTATGATGGTTTGCTTGAAACATGTTGGTATTATAGACTCAATCAGGGACATGTTGAAAATGTCAGTGAAGACACCTGCCAGTTGGTCAGCACATGCCCGGAGCACACGTCCTGGTAATCCGTCTGGCCCCGCAGCCTTGTGTATGTTGACCTGTTTAAAGGTCTTACTCATGTCGGCTACGGAGAGCGTGATCACACAGTCGTCCGGAACAGCTGATGCTCTCATGCATGCCTCAGTGTTGCTTGCCTCGAAGCGAGGATAGAAGTGATTTAGCTCGTCTGGTAGGCTCGTGTCACTGGGCAGCTCGCGGCTGTGCTTCCCTTTTGTAGTCTGTAATAGTTTGCAAGCCCTGCCACATAAGACGAGCATCGAAGCCGATGTAGTATCATTCAATCTTAGCCCTGTATTGACGCTTTGCCTGTTTGATGGTGAGGGTTAGAGTCCCTCACCTTGAAAGCGACAGCTCTACCCTTTAGCTCAGTGCGAATGTTGCCTGTAATTCATGGCTTCTGGTTGGGGTATGTATGTACAGTCACTGTGGGGACGAAGTCCTCAATGCACTTATTGATAAAGCCAGTGACTGATGTGGTGTACTCCTCAATTCCATCGGAAGAATCCCGGAACATGTTCCAGTCTGTGCTAGCAAAACAGTCCTGTAGTTTAGCATCTGCTTCATCTGACCACTTTTTTATAGACCGAGTCACTAGTGCTTCCTGCTTTAATTTTTGCTTGTAAGCAGGATTCAGGAGGATAGAGTTGTGGTCGGATTTACCAAATGGAGGGCGAGGGAGAGCTTTGTATTTGTTTCTGCGTGTAGAGTATAGGGGATATATAATTTCTTCCCCTATTGTTGCACATTTAACATGTTGATAGAAATTTGGTAGAACTGAGTTAAGTTTCCCTGCATTAAAGTCTCCGGCCACTAGGAGCGCCGCCTCTGGGTGAGTGGTTTCCTGTTTGCTTATTTCCTTATACAGCTGACTGAGTGCGGTCTTAGTGCCAGCATCTGTCTGTGGTGGTAAATAAACAGCCACGAAAAGTATGTCTGAAAACTCTCTAGGCAAGTAGTGTGACCTGCAATTTATCACAATATACTCTACTTCAGGCGAGCAAAATCTAGAGACTTCGTTAGATTTCGTGCACCAGCTGTTGTTTCCAAATATGCACAGACCCCCCCCCCCCCCCCCCCCCCAATCGTCTTACCGGAGTGTGCTGTTCTATCTTGCCGGTGCAGCGTATATCCCGCTACGTTAGCGAGTAGTATTAACGGTAACGGCAGCTTTCCCAGTCGCCTTCTCCGGGTCCTTACCAGGCATCCGGCTCTTTGTCCTCTGTACCTGCGTCGCTTCCTCTTGCAAATAACAGGGATGTCGGCCCTGTGGGGTGTTTGGAGAATGTCTTGTGCGTCGTCCTTGTTGTATAATTTTTTGTCTAATCCGAGGTGAGTGATCGCTGTCCTGATATCCAGAAGCTCTTTTTTGCTGTAAGATAAAAATAACAAAATAAATTACAAATAACGCGAAAAAAACCACATAATAGCACAATTGGTTGGGCGCCCGTAAAACTGCTGCCATTTCTTCCGGCGCCATTTTACAACAGTCTTTACCAGTCAACCAAAACCACAGTACCCAGAATTAATCTGCATGCCAGGCAGTTACAGTGATGCAGCCATTTGAGAGGATGTTCAACAGCTGCATGTACCACTCTGGCTTGTATTCTAGCTTGTCCTGGGCTGACTCAGTATTGTGTTAGTAAGGGCTTACTCTGTGCTTTCTGATACCTTTCCTCTCTGTGAGAAGTAGCCTAACACACACACATTCAACCCTGATGTGTGTGGATTAAACAGCCGCCATACTGGATATTACTTTTTTATTAACTGGGCCCATGTAAATTATTACAGTCACTAACTAATGATGGCTGGATGGACACTCACTTCCTCTCCCCTCTGTTTCTCCTCCTCCTGTTCCCCTCCTTTCCCTCTCTGTGTCAAATACCTTCTGAAGATTCCTGTATTAGGGCCACATCCTGTAGTTGGCTAAATCACAAGCAGCCACGTTAGTTGTCTCTGCTGTGTGTGTGTGTGTGTGTGTGTGTCGTTTGATTATGTAAATGCTGAATCTGCTGTGTTGTATCTTGCCCACATCACGCTAACCTGAGGCTGGTAGACCTCACACATTCAGATGAAAGAGCTGGCGTTGTTGCTTGTGCTGTTTGTCTCCTGTGAATTAGTGTGTGGGTGCGTGCTTTTGTACCCTGGATTGTGTTTGTTTAAGGATGACAGAGTGACTTGGCCTTGTTTGTGTGAGTGAGGAAGAGGGTTGAGTATCCTACTTATATTGGGTTCAGGATTTCCGTTAGCTGGTAATAACCGGCTTTTGGACGATTTTACTAAAATTTACAAAAATAGAAAAGCCGATAAATAAAATTGATGCAGGCCAATTGTCCGGGAGAAGAAAAAATCTCATTGCGAAATAATGCTTTTTAGACTTTTCGTTGATTGAAATACCATTTGTTGGAAATACATTTGATTGGTCATGCTTATCGGTCTATACTCTATAGGTTACTTTGCATAATTTTGTGGAATTAAATTGGCGTGTGTGTACAGTATATTTGTTATGCATCTTATTTATCACACGTGTAAAGCATAGAGAGATACAAAGCCTTTGAGCGTAAAATCTGTCAGACAGCGCGAGCTGCTACTACAGCGTCTCAAACAGCGCGTCACACACCACTTTGCAATGAGCAGTATGCATTTTGAAATCATACTTAAATGTTTGAAACCTGATAGTGTTACTACATGTTATGAGTCATGTCTTACCTTGCTTCAAAGTAGCCTAGCCAAAATCTGACCATATCSTTGGAGGAAATTATTTTATATCAACTTTCTTTCATTGTCCAGTAGTTAAAGCACAATCCTAGTCATATTAGTAACCCATGCTAGTTGTGGCATATTCGATCTCCACTCTTTCTACATTTCTAAATAATATTTTAATCTCKGTCACATGAAACTGCTCGCATTTGCGTTGTGCTTTTGACAATTTTCCTGATAATTGCGTTATGGAACATATTTACACTTAGCCTACTGTCTTGTGCACATTGCTGYGTTTATAATCTGAAGAAATAATAGTTTATCAACATTTTAAGCTAAACGTTCTGATCTGTTGCTTTTTAACTTTTTAATGTTGTTTATGCCTACTGGTTGTATGAATTTGGGATCTATCGTCCCAGAGTCTGTTTGGAATAGGCWMWTYTTTTTTATCGACAAGCTGACCAACAGAATAGGCCTGGGTAAACGTTTCTTCTATGGGGACTATGGTATATTGACAGGCTAGTGTTTAGCTGTTCGTTACTTGTCTTGTTGGCAGAGGAAAAGTACATGTGGACAGTTATTCTAACATCTTCAAAGTGCACATCATATTTCAATAAGGACCACACATCGTTGTATCCTCGTCTTGCATGTTCTTTTAACATGAATTACACTTGTTGATTTCTGTCTTTCTGAGCACCATGGATGGACGCCCTAGTCAGGTTAGGCACTCAATGCATATGGGTCCGGTAAMTTTCTCAAATGTCTGGTATATTAAAATGCTGCTGGTCAAACCCAGTCATGGCAACCTTCCAGAGGCCTACTGCCTGCCTCCCTGCTGTCTGGCTTTGTGCTGAAAACAAGCTGGGAACGCTGCCTGAGTGGCAGGTGGCACCAGGCCACAGCAAACACAGTCCTCCACCAGGCAGCCCTGGACTGGAGGAAAGGCTGGTGCTGGCCACAGCCTACTCTGCTCTGCCAGAGGCACTTTGCATTGATCAACACCTTTAGCCTACATCCTGGGTTTGGTGTAGATTTAAGGACATCCTGATGCAAAGCATTAGGCCTGTGTTCATGCTGTTGCTTTCATGACCTCAACAGAAGTCAACACACTTTCTTTTGACAGTTTATTTTGTATGCTTGTCCACTTTCTTTAGGTTGTGCTTCCAAAATTAATACTGATGTCCTCGTGAGTGGTTTTCAAGCAGAGAGATCTTGAAATGTTTGMRKKWAWWWWWKWMWWWWWTWMMYKCAAACTCAAAACATTTTGACATAAGGTACAATTTGTCATCCCTGTTCAGGAGGCATGCAGGACTATAACTACCTGAATGGAAACTGCCTGGAGATCACCATGGAACTGAGCTGCTGTAAATTTCCACCGGCCTCCGAGTTAAAGAAAGAGTGGGAGTATAACAGGGAGTCACTCATTGCCTACCTGGAGCAGGTTGGCTTTCACAAGACACAGTGTCACACTCAAACTTTTAAACTATCACACACACACAATTTAATTGCACATATGACTAGCTGTAGTATTCCTAACTACTCTCTGGTTCTTACTACTGTACTCTATTTATTTATTTATTTATTTATTTGAATTGAAGAGATTGTTCCATCTTGACATCCATTTGCAGTAGTTACTTACTTATAGGCAGCACTTCAGTTATTTGAGCTTCATTTGTTCATCTCTTCATCTCTTCTGACGTTATCCTGTTGATCTCCCAGGTTCACATTGGAGTTCGAGGCTATGTGAACGAGGCTACCAATGGGACAGCTCTGCCTGATGTCAGCATTGTGGTGGCAGGCATCAACCATAACCTGACCACGGCCAAGTTTGGTGACTTCTACCGCCTGCTGCTTCCTGGGACATACAATGTCTCAGCTATAGCCACAGGGTGAGTACTGCTGGAGAAATGAACTCCTCTCCTGCTGCTACAGTAACTTGCARGCACAGGGTACAGAAAAGAAAGTCTTTAACAAAAGAAGCATACTCTACTCCTGATTTTTAGTTCCTATTTTCCTTGGAACTGATTTGTGTATGGTGTTTTCTTACATGAAGTAAATGTACATCTTAGAGCTTCATTTCCTCTAAGATGTTTCCCCATTCTGGTACTTTCCCATTATTCCTGAAACTTCCTGGTGAAATACATTTAAAAGATATCACCTGGATTTAGATACACTGCTGTGCACAGGGTTTTTACTTAGTTTCTTGCATTTCTAATATGTTTTATTTTAACTGCAACAAAAGAAACATATTCAATATTTCTCTCTTCATAGGTACATGCCCATGACAGTAGTTGGGGTTCAAGTGGTGGAGGGCAAGGCCACGGAGCTCAACTTCACCCTGGCACCCCTGGGAAATGAACCCACAGGTGGCATAACTGTACCCTTTACCACTGCCACTGTCCCTACCACAACCTCTGTCCCTACCACAACCTCTGTCCCTACCACAACCTCTGTCCCTACCACAACCTCTGACCCTACCACAACCTCTGACCCTGACTCCACCACCATCGAGACATCAAGCACCACCTCTGAGATGGGGACCTCTGGGGCCAACGAGAGCTCCACTCCCCAGGAGGTTCAGCCCCCAGCCCAGCCTGAGCACCAGCCCATCCAGCCACAGGACTTCCGCCACCACCATTACAATGACATGGAGCTGTTCCTGCGCAGGTACTGTTATGTTTGCTTAATAGGCTTGCCTTTGCAATTAAGCATTTCAAATGTTATGCTAGCAAGTAATGTTAGGATGTGACGGCTTTAATCAAATGTGAAAAGCCTTGTTCTTTCAACACAACAGGTACAGCAACAGCTTCCGTTCCATCGCTCATCTCTACTCCATTGGGAAGTCAGCAGAGGACCGTGAGCTCTACGTCATGGTGATATCAGACAACCCCACCGTCCATGAGCCAGGTATGGGTGTGTTTTGGTGACACTGGAGCTCCAGAAGAGACTATTAACTCTAAAGCAATGCCTTCAATCTATGGCTGTGTGGTTTATATTGATCTAACTTCTTATAGTAACTGGATTGTGTTCATACACAGAAATTCATAGTCTAAAAAAATAGCAGTTCTGCTGATTGCTTCCTGTAAAAGATCCTGATATTATTGCTTCAGCTCAATGATCTAGTAGCTTCATATCCTTTTGAATGTGGGGGTACTCACTCTTATCTGCAGGCCCATTACAGCATTGTATTTTTTCAATAGTGGGGAGCCTAGAAATTACAGTGCAAGGATAAGGAGGGTTTTCAAATGAATGGTGTGCTTTAGTTTAATTGAGTGTGAATTTGTTCAGGAGACTTCCGTCCCTCATTCTCTCCCAGCCGACTCTGCCCTACTTCTCTTTTAATAGCACTAACACGTTTTTTAAATTTATTTTCCCACTATTTTCTCCCCTTTAGGTGAACCAGAGTTCAAGTATATAGCTAACATGCATGGGAACGAGGTGGTGGGACGCGAGCTGCTCCTCAACCTCATTGAGTACCTGTGCCATAACTATGGCAGCGACCCTGAGGTCACCCAGCTGGTCAACACGACCCGGATACACATCATGCCTTCCATGAACCCAGATGGTTATGAGATCGCCAGGGAGGGTAAGAGAGGAATGTGTGTGTGGGGTCTATTTGTGAAAGACGTTGCCTGTCCACAATAAAAATACAGTGTACCCCTAAATTAAGACATTAAACATGATTACCAGTAGCATAAAGTCAGTGGTCCGCCCCCCCCMAAAAAAAKATATACTTTGTTTTATTTTATTTTTGAAGGATCAGTCTGGCTTTCAACTTACTCTTGAAAGTTGTAATAGTAGAAGCACAAGGTGCAATTTCGAAATTGGGTAGTGGATCATCAGTTTTTCTCTCAAGTCAGTCATTGCATACCTTAGAGAGCTATTTATAACTTGGAAGAAATGTCCAGTTGATCAACTAGCCCATGTCAGTTAAYGTTTTTTAGCTAGGTTTTGTAGCCCATAGATTTGTTGTGTTAGGGTCTTATTTTTCAGAGTAAATAACCCACGGACACTAGAGAAGCTTTAACCAAGTTTAATTCTTCCCAAAGGTTCTGTACAGCTGTAATCAGACAGCAAAACATTTCTCTCCATTTGGTTATATACATCCTACTTAAGACACTCCTTCTCTCCAATCCTTAGTTTATGCCCAAGAGAAAGAAGTTAACCAGATACTAACCCTGATTACTCCCTTAAGGGGAACTGACCTCACCCCTCACCTCCTGATCCACAGATATCCATCTGTCTTCCCTATATTTCACACAGTGCTCTGCTCCCGTCCCCCAACACATCCCAACACATTCCACAGCTATCTGTCCTTCTACAGAGAACCCTTTACTTTCTCCTTTGATTCTATGCTTMTTTCTCTATCATTTATTTAATATCTCAATGTTCAAAATGTCAAACCCAACAGTTGTAATGCTTGAGTCACTCAAATATCACAAGAATACACATTAGACAAGGCAAAATGTATAGGCGGGATGTTCCCCAGTGCTGGAAAGGGGGCCTGAGTGAAAAAGTTTGGGAAGACCTGGCCTAAGTTACTGTCTGGCTGTAAACAAAAACAAGTGTCAGACATAAAGCTGTTCTAACAGCAGAGCTTTCTTTTCAGCACCATGGAGTGAATCCTTACCACTGCTACACCTGGCTATCAGCGGAGCCTTGTCTGGCAGCAAAACAGTTCATTCAGCCTCATTTACTGCCGTTTAAAAAAAACTTATGGCTTGCTTAAACAAATGTGGTTTCTACTGAGAATTGATATGTACAAACTATGCCTCTTATCCGCTCGTCGTCCCCTTATGCCAATCTGTAATTTCAATTAAGACATTAATGAGCGCGCTAGGATGGACGTAGTCAATCTAACCATTTGTTCAGTACTTTTGAAATATACAGTGACAGAATTCACAACATGGGCCGTTCTTACAGTATTCTCCCTGTACACCAAGTCAGAACCATAGGATAAATAAAGGGGGCATATAAGCAGACAATGAAAGCTCTTACAATATTTGATGATTACATTTCTCTAACACRGGTTATAAGCTACATGTACATCACCAAGTCAGAACAGTAGGCTAAGTTACGAGGGGGAAAGGGACCAAATTATTATGGTGAKGCACATGGGCTACTAATAGCTTACTACACCGCATACACTTAGTATTACTTTGTTAGCTACAGTATACATGTCTCCCTGGCATATTCCATAATTTATGCAGCAGCATACAATACATTTTTGGACTCACCTTGTTGTGCTGTGCTCACTTGAACAGGAAGGTGGCGCGGCGGTTCTTCATGTGTGCAAATTTTGCCATCAAACTTTGTCATCAAAGTATGGCATTCTCTGTATTTATGGTGCTTTCAAGACAACTGGGAACTCGGGGGGGGAAAAAACAACATTGAATCATGACGTCGGTGATCTTCAGGTCGGAGCTCTTGAAAGAGGCCCGAGTTCACGACTTGGAATTCTGAGTTGGATGACCAAAAGGTATTTTCCCAGTCAGAGCTTGTTTTTTTCAGAGTTCCCAGTTGTCTTGAACGCAGCCGAAGTCATGCTGGATTGACAGCATTGCCAATTTATTCAACCTTTTCTGGCCCATGGTGTTGCATGTGAATGTTTATCTTTTTAAGCTTGGAAAAGAGACCCTTAAACCCAGACTTGGACCACACACCCACTCCACTGAATAGCAGGCTAGTGATTGCTTTGCAATGCTTGTAGTTAGCCACTGATTCCTTYCAAACCAGTCATTGTTGAATTTGCGATTTCCAACTTGTTGTGTGATGTTGATGCCCAATTGCCGATGAGCACCGATACATTTTGTCTATAATTTCTCTTCATAAGGATTGCAAAGAATTTGCCAGTAGATTGTCGAATTGATTCTTGATAATGACTGATTGTCTAGCTTGCTAGCTAAGATCTTGTTGTTCTTTTTCTCTYGCAGGTGATGTCAGAGGGTACACGGGACGCAACAACAGTAACAACTTTGACCTGAACCGTAACTTCCCTGACCAGTTTACTACCATCACTGAACCCAGGCAGCCAGAGACCATCGCTGTGATGAACTGGCTCAAGAGTAATCCCTTTGTACTCTCAGCCAACCTACATGGAGGTAAGCCCTAAGCTCCCCCCATTTTTCGATGTTTATAGAAAATGTATATTGGCCCGCCACCAACATATTGGCCCACTCTGGAGGACAACTTTATTATTTCAGTAATATACTATATTCTCATTGGGTATTTCCTCTCTGCCCACTACAGGGTCATTGGTGGTCAATTACCCATATGATGATGACAAGCAGGGACGTACGGAGTACAGCAAGTGTCCTGATGACAAGGTCTTTA
Source organism: Salvelinus sp. IW2-2015 (assembly GCF_002910315.2). NCBI lineage: Eukaryota > Metazoa > Chordata > Actinopteri > Salmoniformes > Salmonidae > Salvelinus > Salvelinus sp. IW2-2015. Next base: position 4,532,602 of record NC_036841.1, on the reverse strand, counting down.
AACAGGTGGCCAGATCCTACTCTCAGGTCAGTGGACTTCAACACACAATTTGGGTCCTTATTTCACTCCATTTACTAAATGTATTCATGCAGTTGTGAAGATAATGTTTATTACGTTAATAAAAACATTGGACAGTTGTTGATAAGTTTACTGTTTCAATTCTGCTGTTTGTATTGCATTGTCACCTTTGCCCTTTTGTGTGTGTGTGTGTAGGAAAATGCTCTGATGCACAAAGGACACCCTTGTGAGGACCTTTACCCATCGGCGTTCTTTGAGGACGGCATCACCAACGGTGCCAACTGGTACAATGTTCCCGGTTCGTGCCTTCCCATGCCAATACATCACTAAGAGGAACAATTTGTGTGTATCTGACTTCTCTTTGTGTTCTCTCGCCAGGTGGGATGCAGGACTGGAACTATCTGAACACTAACTGTTTTGAGGTGACCATAGAGTTGGGCTGTGTGAAGTACCCTAAGGCCCAGCACCTGCCTTTGTACTGGGACCAGAACCGCAGAGCCTTACTGCAGTACATCCACCAGGTCAGCATACTTACATACTGTCCTTCACTATGCTGTTATTCGCTCATTCATCTCTCTCTCTCTCTCTCTCTCTCTCTCTCTCCAAACTAAAAAAAAAATGTGAACGTATAATTTCTCTCTTTCCCTTTATATATGTCTTGCCCATTTACTTTGTCTCAAATGCACCAACTTGAATTTTAGGTGTTCATCCTCTGTGTGTGTGTGTGTCCCTCTGAAGGTCCACAGAGGAGTAAAGGGCATGGTGATAGACATTAAAGATGGTACAGGCATCCCTAATGCCACCATCATGGTGGATGAGATCGATCATCCAATCACAACCAACCTAGCTGGAGACTACTGGAGACTTCTGGTCCCTGGGACGTACCACCTTACCGCCTCCGCACAGGGGTGAGAGACAGAACCGTAGAAGTAGCTGAGATAAATTAGAGAGTTTGTTTAAAATGTGGACCCAATACCGGGTCTACATTTGTAGGGTAACCCTAACCCATAGAAACAGAATTAGAATGAACAACCTTCTGTGCCCTAACCCTCCCTCCCCTTCTTCTCAGGTACAACTCAGTAAAGATCTACGCCACAGTGCCAGAGGAGGGGGTGGAGCTGGTAGACTTCCGGCTGACGCGGGTGCGTTCGGAGCCCAATGGCCAGGCCCCCAAGGACCCTGGAGCCACCCAGGACCCTGCAGAGGAGGCGTTCCAGAGCTTCATTAAGGACCTGTCTCTGGGCCAGGGGCTGGAGCAGCTGGTTCAGAGTACCGTCACAGAGAGCAGCTTCAGATACAGACGCTACAAAGAGCTGTCAGAGTTCCTGAGGGGTTTGACGCTCAACTTCCCCAAGATCACCTCCCTGCATAGGTAGGCCTGAGTTATGACCCCTGACCTCTAAACCCTAACCTGATGTCTAACATCTAGAACTTAACTTCCCCAAGAGGACCTCCATGCAAAGGTAGGCTGGCCCGAGTTATGACCTCTGACCTCCTCATCAAATGTCACCTCCCTGCACTGGGTAACCCTGACCTCTAACCCCTAGTGTAACTGCCCTTAATCAAAATAATTTAGCTTGTCATGCAAAAAACAYGTGTATATGTATTATCACATACACCAGATAGGTGCAGTGAAATGTGTTGTTTTACAGGGTCTGCCATGGTGGTAAGGTGCCCAAGGAGCAAATTAGGGTTAAGTGCCTTGCTCAMGGGCACATCGACCGATTTTTCACCTTGTCGGCTTGGGTATTCAAACCAGCAACCTTTCGGTTACTGGCCCAACACTCTAACCGGTAGGCTACCTGCCCCCCTGTACCCCTAATGGCCTCAAAACCTCAAAACCTCTCCTCCAAATGGTTGGAATTACAGTCTACGTGTCTTTGCAGAAGAGTCTGCTAGGTAACCATTATCCCATATAATCTACAGTGGAATTGATAATAACATGCATTCTTCTGTCTAGTTTGGGCCAGAGTGTGGAGTACAGGACCATCTGGGCCTTGGAGATTTCCAACAAACCAGACGAGCGTGAAACGGCCACGCCCAAGATCCGCTTGGTGGGAGGTATCCATGGCAACGCCCCCGTGGGCACAGAGCTCCTGCTGGAGTTCGCTGCCTTCCTCTGCATCAACTACGACAAGAACCCCACCATCACCAGGGTGAGATGTTTTAACTGAGATGGTTTTACTACACCAATCATAACTACAGTGCCTAGTGAAATTATTCACACCCTTGCACAGTTGTGTTGCCTTAAAATGACTAAATATTCATACAATTTTGATATTTTTATCGACCACACTTTAAAAAGGAAAGAACATGCAAAAAAGTTTAGATGTTCTAAAAATAAAAAAGCTCCCTTTAAATATAACTGATGTACTGTTGTTCTACCCCTCATTCCTCTTTATCCTTCTCCCTCTTCTCCTCTCCACAGCTGATAAACGAGACGCGGATCGTCATCCTTCCCTCCATCAACCCAGATGGACGAGAGCTGGCCAGAGAGAAACAGTGCACCTCTACTGTGGGCATGACCAACACACACGGGAAAGATCTGGACACTGACTTCTTTGGTCAGTACCTGCTGTGGTTGGTGTATAGACGGAGATATTTGTGTTGTGTGTGTGTGTGTACTTGCATGCCCTTACATTTTTGATGGTGTCCTGTCTGTGTGTGCTGCTGTTGTAGGTAATGCCTCCCAGCGGGTGGTGGAGGCTCAGCCAGAGACCAGGGCAGTGATGGACCTGATCTTAGAGAGGGGCTTCACACTCTCTGTAGCCCTGGATGGAGGCTCGCTGTTGGCTACTTACCCCTACGACAAGCCTGTACAGCCAGGTAGGAACATGGGGCTCCAAATTTAGAATACTAGAAAACTATAAAATAAATAGTTAACTAATAGTGTACTTTTTTTCAGTTGAAAATGAGGAAACTCTGAAGTACTTGGCCAATGTGTATGCCAGCAACCATCCCAAGATGCACCTGGGGGATACGGGATGTCCAAGCAATGGCCAGAGTATGTACCAACAGCACCACAAATAGACCACTGTGACCTATAGACTGAATTCCAAGTGGTGAATTGGAAAAGATGGCTTATATACATCTACTGACTCCTATGTTTCATCTTCCTCTTCTCCTCTCTCCCCAGTGGGTAACATCCCAGATGGAGTACTCAGGGCAGCAGAGAGACAAAGTCACATGGGCAGTATGAAGGTATGTTTCATACCCTACTTCCTAATGCTATCTAATGCTATATCTCTCACAAGAGAAGGGTTGTTCTGTCACCCGGCCCAAAGAGGCATCTGCTTGTTGAGTCCTGGAATGACACGACTTCCACTGCTAAGTCTGTATTTAACTTCAACTAACTGTCTAAGAGCCTGATCAATTGTGTTTGATTTTAAAGTACAGTGGCCATTCTGGACTAAGCTTTACTGGTTGTCAATATGGCTATTCTGATCTGTCTGTCTCTGTCTGTCTTTCTTTCTAGGACTTCAGTGTGGACTTTGGCCACTGTCCAGAGATCACGGTGTATACAGGCTGCTGTCTGTTCCCCCCGGCCGAGCAGCTGGCCACGCTGTGGGCTGAGAACAGGAAGGCACTGCTCAGCATGCTGGTGGAGGTCAGTAATACCCTTGACCTCTGACCTGGGGTCATGTAATACAAATTCATTCGATAAGTTTACAAATGCGTTGATGAGTTATTGAGTGTGTTTGATAATAATTAATTACTGCATTTCAGGGCTTGGATTGGTTACTTATCAAACGCGTTTGTTTGATACATTATTGAATGCATTTATGGCATACATGTGCAAGTATTGCCACAGAAGATGAAATGAAGATAATATTACAATATCTTCCTGCGATAGACTAGCATCCTGTTTAGGGGGTATACTTGTTCTGTACATCAAGCTGCCTTACGCTACAGTAACAGGATATAGGCTCCTGCCCTATTGGCCGTTCTGGCTTGGACAAGGCTACTTAATTTTTGTTCTGTGTACTTTACATTCAATCTGTGTTTCTGTCTCTCCCTCAGGTCCATAAAGGTGTGCGTGGCATGGTAAAGGATAAGAGTGGGAAGCCCATCGTGGGGGCCATGATAGTGTTGAACGGGGGTGTGAGGGTGTTCACTGCAGAGGGAGGCTACTTCCATGCTCTTCTGGCACCAGGAATCCACAACATAGAGGCTGTGGCTGATGGCTACCAGCAACAACGGCAGGAGGTGGTTGTGTCGTCATATGAAGCCGCCAGCTCCATCATCATAGAGTTTGACATGGACAACCGCATTTTTGGTCTTCCCCGGGAGTTTGTTGTGGCTACTGCAGGTAAGCATGAGGAGAACTGGTTTTTGTGGAGATGTTACCTGTTGTATAATGTTGCCAGATGATTGCAGATAAWWWWWWTTTTTTTTWAACATTTTAGTCATTGGTGCGGCAGGTAGCCTAGTGGTTAGAGTGTTGGGCCAGTAATCGAAGGGTTGCTAGATCGAATTCCCGAGCTGACAAGGTACAAATCTGTTCTGCCCCTGAACAAGGCAGTTAACCCACTGTTCCTAGGCCGTCATTGTAAATAAKAATTTGTTCTTAACTGACTTGCCTAGTTAAATAAAGGTTAAATAAAAAWAWATAWAWATATATATATATAATAATTTAGCAGACGCTCTTATCCAGAGCAATTAGGGTTAAGTGTCTTACTCAAGGGCACATCGACAGATTTTTCACGTAGTCGGCCCGGGGACTATTGTAGGGAGTAAAACAAGGTGAATAAGTTAAATTCTGTAGGTTTTTAGGACATACGTTTGTTTTGTGCCTCTGCCTCATGTGTATATATGCTTGCCTCATGTGTATATATGCTTGTCTCTCCTCTCTCCTTCCCTGCAGCGGCCTCCATGACGGCCCTGGTGGTGACAGCCTGTATCATCTGGTGTGTGTGCTCTGCTAAATCCAACCAGCAGAAGGATGGTTTCCACCGGCTGCGGCAGCACCGTGACGATTACGAGGACGAGATACGCCTCACGTCCATGGGCTCCAAGAAATCCCTGCTCTCCAATGAGTTCCAGGATGAGAGCGAGAGTGATGAGGACACACTCTACGCCAACGCCGACAAACTCTGAGATCCCACATACATATATACTATAGACATACATACATGGCCAACCTGGGTCATATTCATTAGCCACCAAATGGATGGAAACAGGGAAGGGACAATAAGAAACGCTCGTTTTTGCTTTATGTTGTTCGAAAACGTTTTGCTACAGTGTGCCCAAATGAATATGACCCTGTTGTTAGTACTGGGCAATTCCACATTAACAGAGTGATGCTGAGACTCCGATAAAACAAAAACCAATGATTGCAGAGTTGAACACACCGTAAAACTCGATGCACAGGGACTACTTTTAACCATTTCCATAGAACATTTTACAGTAACACATTTACTTGAACAGTGCAGATACAAAGTTTAGTAACAGAATGACAGTTTGTGCTGTTGGGGCCGTTATTCTGTTTAAAAAAAATAATGTTCTGTGGAAATTGTAGTAGAGTTAGAGTGCATAGAGTTGTATAGTTTTTGTTTGAAATACATTTTCAAGTGAAAAATCTGAATCTCACCCTGTTACTGTGGAATTGCTCTACTACTACTGCCCCTCCCTGTGACTGTTGAGTTGGCAGTTGTTGTGCTCTGTGGTTCTGCTCTACTGGAGAGGACGAGGTGGAGCAGGGAGGGCTTGTTCTTGTCCGTCCCTATAAGATTCTCCAGGTCCCATTTGCCTGTCCTCCTCCCGCCCACCAGAGAGAGCTGTTTCAGAGACCACAATGATCCTCTATGGCTGGTGTCCAAGCTGAATTGTCCAAATTAACACCTGCTTTGCTCTGTTTACAGATGCACACTAAAGGCCTAGTGGAGCTGGGCAACCTTTTTTTTCTTCATGCACACTTTTGCAGTTAGCCACTCATCAACCTGTCCATTTATTTATTTGATACTTGCTTAACTAGTACCAATGAATATACCAATTGCAGTCATTTGAAATGATTAAAGAAATGTCTGTTTCTCAAGGTTTTTGTCAGTGTTGTCACAGTCCAGTTAGCCAGTCTTTCAGAGGGAGCATCAAACACAGTGCCTTGGCTGATGTAGAGTTAGACATGCCACTCTCTTTTAGGGCTACAGTACAGAAGCGTGGTGGTGTGGGTATTAGATATACTAGAATCTTGTCCAGATTATGGTCTAGTACAGATTATAATCTGTGATCCATCATATACTCAGGTGATATGGAAGACATTAGTCATCCAGGATTCATCCAGGGGTCTGGAGTATTTTAAGAGATGCACTCTTTCAGAGCAGAAGACTTACAATGGGCCGGGTTCACAGGCTGCATGTGTTTTCACTTCTATTGCCCTCTGATTATTCATGTGTCCTCTTGAACATACAGCACAAGGCCCTCTGCATTTGACTACAAGCACTGTATGTTAAATACAAATACAAGATTCCCCATTTAATTGTTCAGGGAATGCACTTTGAAATAGATGCAAATACTGTAAATCACAAATGGATGGTTTTCTTAATGTTTTTCCATTTGAAAGAGAATCTATGCTTTTTCTTTCTACACACGTTTCATATCTCAAAATGACCCTTAAGATGGCAAATTACTTACCCATGCTTTAATAATCAGCCGCAACATATAGTATATTTTGTTGTAATTTACTTGTATTTTTTTTCATGCATTCATGATTTATTTGTACATCTGATAAATTATAATTCTATCAAGTCCTTGTGCTAGATGTCAACCCTACATTACTGAAAAGGTGCAGAACGTCTGCTCTAGAACCATCCAGCAGTTGTGGGAGAGTGTTTAGAGAGGAGGGCATCTTCCTCTACAACAGTGGTCACCAACCCTGGTCATGAGGAGTATAAGGTGTGCAGACTTTTGTTCCAGCCCAACACTAACCCTCCCAATTCTACTCTCATCAAGGTCTTTTTGAGTAGCTGGTTAGTCGAATCGGGTATGTTAGTGCTGGGCTGGAACAAAACCCTGTACGCTATGTAGTTTTCCAGGACCAGGGTGAAGGACCACTAATCTACAGGGGTGTCTGACTCCTAACTATCATCTCAGTYGCACATAATCAATATTGTAGCAAAGCCAGGTAATCTTAGGGGGAGAAAGTAAGTTATTTTTCTATTTGTTTTACATTGTGTGTGTGAGAGGGATGGAGAGTGTTTTCTGAATGGATGTTGGGGTTTTGATGTAAATGGTTATTTTTGTTTCTTTTTATATGAAACTGAATTGATTGTAGATAATGAACTATTGCCAAGTGTATTTGAATGAGAAAAATAAATGCAATTCATGTTAACCCTGAATAACACACACATTTCATAACAAACCAACCTGTTATGTTGTATGTGGTGATATGACAGACATGCTAACATGAACATTCTTCAAGACATTGATGAATTAAACAATATGGAAAGAAAATAAATTATGTCCTAATTCGTTGCTATGACACTGCTCTCATCTTTTCTCAGCCAGATTATACTGTATCTGTCATTCAGCAGCAAAATGTTAAAGCAGAATCTCAATTGTAGCATTTTCTATTGACCCACCATTGCCACTAGGCGACAACCAATGAATTTATGTTTTGTATGAAGACAACTTGCATGGTGGCTGCTGTGAGGTGAAAAATGTGTTACTGCAGATTTAGTTTAGTCAATTTAATAGACTGGATTTTGCGATGTCAAAATGCAGTTTTTGTGCAGACTACTAGCGTTTGCCATTTTATTTTTATGGGGAGGGGAAGCGGAATGTTGAGAGAATTGGACCAGTTTCACAGCATTCCTCGTTGCTTCTGTGGACACAGTTTATCTGAAAAGAAGGCATTAAAGGCAACATATTATCTTCTACTGGCAGGTGTGGTCTGTAGCTGTCTTTCTCACACAATCATTCCGCTATCAATTACTGTCTACGAGGCAATATATACACCGKTTTTTTTGTTCCCAAGATGCTGGCCAGTTTGTCAATGGATGCCGCACATGACTAGTTAACCGCACCGGGAGGCGCATTTGTAGTGTGGTAGGGGTTTTCAAGTTCCATGTCTTGTAGGTGGGCCGTGCGTCAGCTGATGACGTTGGACAACAAAAATGGCAGGAGGAAGCAGCAACTACTGGGAAGGTGAGGTGGCAAACTGGCACAACTAGGGTGCGATCGGACAACTATTTGATACATTTGCAACGATGTTTGGTAAATTTGAACGGGGTTTACATGCCAAAAGTGTTGTCAAATTTGGAGCAAATCGACACGCCGTTGGGTTGGGTGGCCTGTCCACGAGCTCAGCTAGCTAGCAAAACAAGCTTTGCTAGCAAGTGAAGCGTTTACGGATGTAACGTCAGCTAGCTAATGTTGGTTAGCCTAGCGAGTTACCTTCAAATATCTTGTAGCTAGCTAGCTATTTTAGATTCGTTGTATAGTTAACTAGCTAACGAAATAAAAATGTTGATAGCTAAATTGTGATTTCAATTTCACCTAGCTAGTTATTTAGTTATATGTGCAGCCAACGTTAGCCAAATTATGTTTGTGTGCTAACGTTAGTTGGTTAGCCAGCCAAGTTATTTTGTCAACAGCAGCAGGATGATTAGAGAAGTGCTGCCTGATTGTTTTTTTTGTCTCCACTTAGCTGACGTTTACTACCTACCACTATTGTATAGATGACTAATTGAATAAGGTACTTATGTTCAGAAAAAGTTGGATATTTAACTAACGTTTATATGAAAAAGACAGCAAGACAACATATTATTAATATGACTCATTAGCTATGTGGATTAGTCTTTCTGTAGGCTTAGATTACTGATGCCAACCCTGTTTCTCAATTCCAAACGGTGTGTGTGCTATGTGTGTTGCACATTCCAGATTTGCGAAAGCAGGCCAGGCAGCTGGAGAATGAGTTGGACCTGAAGCTTGTGTCCTTAAGTAAACTGTGTACAAGCTACAGCAGCTCCAGAGATGGACGTCGAGGAGACAGGTAAGACTAAAACCAGTTCCATTTAGGTCACTAACCCCTTCCTCTAGGGCCTAAATTACAGGTCAGACGAGTGCCCAGTCCCATTCAGGTTTCTAGTCCCTTCCTCTAGCTCCTAGCCTTCTACACCTTCGGGGCCAGTTTCCCAAACAGAGATTAAGCCTTCTTCTGGACTATAAAGCACTTTCAATGGAGATTCTCTTTTAAACGTGCTTTTTCTTGGTGTTCATGGATCTGATTGGACTGATAGGTGTTACAAATATGGTGATACAGTACCTCCACCAAGCCCACATGTTGAGAGTCCTAATGGCCTCCTTGTCTTCCTATCCGTGCTATAGCAACTCAGATACTGCTCCCCTCCTCAACAACTCGACGCAGGACAGAATGTTTGAGACCATGTCTGTGGAGATTGAACAGCTGCTGGCCAAAGTAAGACTAAACAGCAAATAATTGTATTCAGCTTCACTATCATAGGCATGTCAACATGGTTGAATCTTGCATTGTGTGAACTGATGGTGCTGTGTCTCTCAGCTCACAGGTGTGAATGACAAGATGGCTGAGTACACCAGCACCCCGGGGGTGACGTCCCTTAACGCAGCCCTGATGCACACGCTCCAGAGACACAGAGACATCTTGCAAGTCTGTGCCTGTCTCTTACTATTTCTACCTTTTTCTCTTCCTCCCTCTTTCTTTGTTTCTCTCCCCTTGTCTCATCTCTTAGTCTTAACTTGAGATCTGCATGCATCATTTACATTTTCACTTGACTCCCATGGGGTTAATAGTTTTGCATCCCCTTAACTCCTGTTTTTTGTTGCTGTACCCAAGGACTACACTCATGAATTCCACAAAACCAAAGCCAACTTCCTTGCCATCCGGGAGAGAGAAGATTTGCTGGGGTCTGTCCGCAAAGACATTGAGTGAGTATCTCTCCCTCCAGCCATCCCTCCATAGATCCTTTCTTACCATAAAACGTTGTACTGACTTGAAACAACAGGTTGTGGATTTTATTTCAACTGAAAAGGGTGATTGATAAAGCATACGATTATATTGATTTATTATGTTTCTGTATGTAAGAACACTCCCTCTTTGTCTCAAATTCCAAATCGATGTCATTGAAAACAAAAGAATAGAATACCAGTCCTGTATGCTATTTAGATGCTGAAGTTTATTATAAAAAAGTTTTAGTGACATTTCACCCACTTTGGGTGGGGTGACACAAGCATACAGTGGGTAGAACAAGTATTTGATACACTGCCGATTTTTGCAGGTTTTCCTACTTACAAAGCATGTAGAGGTCTGTAATTTTTTATCATAGGTACACTTCAACTGTGAGAGACGGAATCTAAAACAAAAATCCAGAAAATCACATTGTATGATTTTTAAGTAATTAATTTGCATTTTATTGCATGACATAAGTATTTGATACATCAGAAATGCAGAACTTAATATTTGTTACAGAAACCTTTGTTTGCAATTACAGAGATCATACGTTTCCTGTAGTTCTTGACCAGGTTTGCACACACTGCAGGCAGATTTTGGCCCACTCCATACAGACCTTCTCCAGATCTTTCAGGTTTCGGGGCTGTGCTGGGCAATACGGAATTTCAGCTCCCTCCAAATATTTTCTATTGGGTTCAGGTCTGGAGACTGGCTAGGCCACTCCAGGACCTTGAGATGCTTCTTACGGAGACACTCGTTATGTTGCCCTGGCTGTGTGTTTCGGGTCGTTGTCATGCTGGAAGACCCAGCCACGACCCATCTTCAATGCTCTTACTGAGGGAGGGAGGTTGTTGCCAAGATCTCGCGATACATGGCCCCATCCATCCCCCCTCAATACGGTGCAGTCGTCCTGTCCCCTTGCAGAAAAGCATCCCAAAGATGATGTTTCCACCTCCATGCTTCACGGTTGGGATGGTGTTCTTGGGCATCCTTCTTTCTTCCTCCAAACACGGCGAGTGGAGTTTAGACCAAAAAGCTGTATTTTTGTCTCATCAGACCACATGACCTTCTCCCATTCCTCCTCTGAATCATCCAGATGGTCATTGGCAAACTTCAGACGGGCCTGGACATGCGCTGGCTTGAGCAGGGGGACCTGGTGCGTCCGCTGCAGGATTAATCCATGACGACGTAGTGTGTTACTAATGGTTTCTTTGAGACTGTGGTCCCAGCTCTCTTCAGGTCATTGACCAGGTCCTGCCGTGTAGTTCTGGTGATCCCTCACCTTCCTCATGATCATTGATGCCCCACGAGGTGAGATCTTGCATGGAGCCCCAGACCGAGGGTGATTGACCGTCATCTTGAACTTCTTCCATTTTCTAATAATTGCCCCAACAGTGTTTGCCTTCTCACCAAGCTGCTTGCCTATTGTCCTGTAGCCATCCCAGCCTTGTGCAGGTCTACAATTTTATTCCTGATGTCTTTACACAGCTCTCTGGTCTTGGCCATTGTGGAGAGGTTGGAGTCTGTTTGATTGAGTGTGTGGACAGGGGTCTTTTATACAGGTAACGAGTGGAGAACAAGAGGGCTTCTCAAAGAAAAATAACAGGTCTGTAGAAGCCGGAATTCTTACTGGTTGGTAGGTGATTAAATACTTATGTCATGTAATTAAATAATTTGCATTTTTTAAAATTATTATTTTTTATCCCATTTCTCCCCAATTTTCGTGGTATCCAATCGCTAGTAATTACTATCTTGTCTCATCGCTACAACTCCCGTACGGGCTCGGGAGAGACGAAGGTCGAAAGCCATGCGTCCTCCGAAGCACAACCCAACCAAGCCGCACTGCTTCTTAACACAGCGCGCCTCCAACCCGAAGCCAGCCGCACCAATGTGTCGGAGGAAACACCGTGTTACCTGGCCCCCTTGGTTAGCGCGCACTGCGCCCGGCCCGCCACAGGAGTCGCTGGAGCGCGATGAGACAAGGATATCCCTACCGGCCAAACCCTCCCTAACCCGGACGACGCTATGCCAATTGTGCGTCGCCCCACGGACCTCCTGGTCGCGGCCGGCTGCGACAAAGCCTGGGCGCGAACCCAGAGACTCTGGTGGCGCAGCTAGCACTGCGATGCAGTGCCCTAGACCACTGCGCCACCCGGGAGGMCCTAATTTGCATTTTATTGCGTCTCTCACAGTTGAAGTGTACCTATGATAAAAATTACAGACCTCTACATGCTTTGTAAGTAGGAAACACTGCTGATTTTGCAGGTTATCAAATACTTGTTCTCCCCACTGTACATGGGGTACCGGTACAGAGTCAATGTGCGGGGGCACAGGTTAGTTGAGGTAATTTAGGTAATATGTAGGTAGAGTTAAAGTGACTATGCATAGATAATAGAGTAGCAGCAGTGTAAAAGAGGGGGGGTACAATGCAAATAGTCTGGGTAGCCATTTGATTAGCTGTTCAGGAGTCTTATGGCTTGGGGGTAGAAGCTGTTAAGAAGCCTTTTGGACCTAGACTTGGCGTTCCGGTACAGCATACCATGCAGTAGCAGAGAGAACAGTCTATGAYTAGGGTGGCTGGAGTCTTTGACAATTTTTAGGGCCTTCCTCTGACACTGCCTGGTATAGAGGTCCTGGATGGCAGGAAGCTTGGGACCACGTGTTGTACTGGGCCATATGCACTACCCTCTGTAGTGCCTTGCGGTCGGAGGCCGAGCAGTTGCTATACCAGGCAGGGATACAACCAATTAGGATGCTGTCTGGTGCAGCTGTAGAACCTTTTGAGGACCCATGCTCCCTCCTGAGAGGGAGACTGAAAAAAGGTATGCAAATATGAGTGGGTCAAGGGTTTCTGGGTTAATGTTGTTGATGTGAGCCATGACCAGCCTTTCAAAGCACTTCATGGCTACAGACGTGAGTGCTACGGGTCGATAGTCATTTAGGCAGGTTACCTTAGTGTTCTTGGGCATAGGGACTATGGTGGTCTGCTTGAAACATGTTGGTATTACAGACTCAGTCAGGAACAGGTTGAAAATGTAATTGAAGACACTTGCCAATTGGCCAGCACATGCTCGGTGTCMACGTCCTGGTAATCCGTCTGGCCTTGTGTATGTTGACCTGTTTAAAGATCTTACTCACATCGGCTGCGGAGAGCGTGATCACACAGTTGTCCGGAACAGCCGATTCTCTMATGCATGCTTCAGTGTTGCTTGCCCCGAAGCGAGCATAGAGGTAATTTAGCTCGTCTGGTAGGCTCGTGTCACTGAGCAGCTCGCGGCTGTGCTTCCCTTTTGTAGTCTGTAATAGTTTGCAAGCCCTGCCACATCCGACGAGCGTCGTTCACCCAATCAAAGGATCAGATAATGAATCTAGTACTGAAAGCATAAGCTACAGTTAGCTAGCACTGCAGTGCCAACAATGTGGTGAGTAATGGACTCAAAGAGAAATACAATAGTTGGAACAGTTTTCAACACATCTTTTTCAAAAATGGTGACGCGAAACTCTCGTTTGCAACTGTTGGACTAATGATTCTACGCTAGATGCAGGCAAGAGTGTGCCAGGCTGTATTGAATGTGTCATTGTCTATCATCTCAAATTTTTCTATCGACCTTTGTACACTTTCATTTGTAGGCTAGATTGTAGCAACCTCATGATGGGTATAGGGCAAATTAGTTATGTTACATTGAACTGGGTGAATGGAATATGAATGACAGTCATCCAACATGCTGTAATAGTAATAAGGCCATGCTCATGATAAAAAAAATGGTCCTCTGTCATCATAAGTGGCACTCACCGCCACTGATACCGATATCGTTTTTATGGTTTACTGCCCAGCCCTACCTCCATGGGCCTCTGTAATGAGAGAGAGAAGGTGCTCAGTGCTCCACTGATTGGCTTGGTAGTAAATGAGGGCTGGGCAACCAGACTATGACTCTTGTCTGTGTTTTAATGGCTTATTGATCTATCTAAGATGCAGCAGGGCGCACCTCGAGACCACTGTAGGATTCCTATTGAGCAAACACTACCCTCCTCTTATATGCAGATAGCCTTATTCATCAGTGCTCACTGTTCCATGCACTYATGTCTGTTCTCCATGTGCTCCACATTAACCATACATCATAGTGCCTGGGAATKAACCTTTCACTGTTCTGTTGGCTGTGGACTGAATTTATAATTGTTCTGCTTGGGAAGATGACATTACTTCCCACCCACACAATGTGATGGGAAATGTGAGCTTTATTTTAGTGGTAGTCCTGTCTGAGTCATCACGKTTTTCAAAAACACTAAAGTCCCCAAAGGACCATTTTTTGTTGTTGTGTGCATTCTGATCCATGTAGCCTATGATGTACTGTAAGCATTAATCTACACATTGGGAAATGACAAACTACATACATGCTGTTCCTCAAGGATTTAGACTTGTGTTGTAATGCTTTCACAGCCCACGTGCTTGAGTCTTGTGGTGTGCTAATGCTGAACTAACACACACTAATAGCCAAGCTACTGACGCTAACAGCAGTGCTAATAATCACTACAACAACACTAGGCTAACAAGAACCCCTATTGTATTGTACACTATCAGGCATTGAGTTGGCATCATAGTGGAACTCCTCCTGGGAGGGCGGTGATGTGGATGGATCCCTGGAGGCTAGAGCGCTGCAGTGAGCCATGCGCACTAGACTGGAGTGATGACATTAGGCTGGGCTGACAGCTCGTGGTTCTAGCTGCAGTCATGGTCCCACACAGCACCACTGGAGAAGAGACGCAGGCAGTCATGCAGATATGGAGACTCGGAGCTTCCATTTCCAGGAAACCCTGAGAGATGGGAAATTGAGACAGTGAGGGAGAGACAAAGTGAGGGAAGGAAGAGGGACAGATATGGAGAGACACAGAGGGAGGTGGTAGTCTGTTAGGGCACCACTGGGATGCTTCACCACTATTCTTTAAGTTGTCCATTTTGTCAAGGTCCACAAGTTCAGTTTCTCTGATACAGCTATACATGATACTATACAGTCTTTATGAAATAAACTTATAGTAATTTTGTCTTCACTCTGCTACCTTTGCTGACCTTACTCTAAAGAAGAATTCAGCATCTCTTCTAGTTAAATAACTGTTGTGTTCTCTTGTTCTTTC
This sequence comes from Salvelinus sp. IW2-2015, assembly GCF_002910315.2. Taxonomy (NCBI): domain Eukaryota; kingdom Metazoa; phylum Chordata; class Actinopteri; order Salmoniformes; family Salmonidae; genus Salvelinus; species Salvelinus sp. IW2-2015. The sequence continues at coordinate 4,517,529 of NC_036841.1, read as the reverse complement.
TACCCATTTATTGTACAATGCTAGCTAGGCAACTATGGCTAACTTAGTCACGTCAAACAGTGCAGACAGAATAACAGTAGGTGCATTTGTTTAAGCTGTTTTCTATTGACATTTATTTGGATTCATCCATAACAATGAGCTAATGAGCCATGATTTCACCTGGCATAGAAAATGTGCTCTCTCTTTAGGACACTGTTGTTCAGAAGAGCTAGCCAACAACACAGCTAACACAATAACTTCAAACTTAAGCTGGGAACACTGCAAACTAGTTGCACTTYGTTTTGTAACTTTTTCTTTTTCAATTGACATTTCTTTGTATATATCCATAAAAATTATGCCAGCTAATTCATGATTTTGACTAGCAGGCTGAGAAATGCTACTTGKCTGTCTCGTCCCGACTTCGGACACATTCATTACTATGGAACAGTTGGAGATAGAATTTGAAACAATGTTGCAAATGTCAGCGAGACAGACAGCAAGGTTTATACAAATTTCCACTGTTAAACTAAATGTTAGTCTAAAAGAAATGTGAGATCATGTCTAAATGCTTTTTATAGTGGAGATCAAGTTTATAACTTCCCTGCCTGGGCTGATGAGACAGTGGATTGCGCAGTCAGATGGAACAGAGTAAATAGGCATTTTAACATCATAGATTTAGCCGGTGGTAACTTGTGGAATAGAAACCGTCTGGAATGCACTTTTAACCGATCAGCATTCAGGATTAGACCCACCCATTGTATAATAACACTTTATCCACCATGGATGTTACCCCTCTAGTAGGCTTGGGCGATACCCCGGTATATGGTATAAATAGTATATTTTGATATACAAACGGTAGGATTTTCAATACTGTAAAAAAAAACAAATGGTCCTGCGTATAACTAGAAGTTAATTATAACTAATAAGAAATCTAAGCTGTGTCAAATTTTAAGTTATATCCAGCTCAGGGCTCCAGCTATGCATTTGGTTTGCTAACTTGCTAGCAAAGTGGCTAGATGTCAAGATCAAGCTTCTTGGTTACAGCAGAGACATTTGATCTATTTAAATTACATTTGTTATTCTAATTCCTAATTCTATGCATTCATCCCCTCCTGGATCAAGAATTGAAACAATGGCTGCCTCCTTTTCCCAGGTCAGTGGAGAGGAAGGACAGCATCACTAAAGTGCTTATGGGCTTACAGCCTATAGCTAGTCCAGCAGCCACTTCCTATAGCAGCCACTGCAGTGGGAATTGAGAGTAGTGCTAAGGAGCTTTCGGCACGGGTTGCTGGGTGCTCATATCCACTCTGTGATTGGCCTAAACAACAGTCTGCCGTTGTATAGGCTACTGAACAGTATAGACTTAAGCAATAAGGCATAAGGAGGTGTGGTATATTTCCAGTATATCACGGCTAAGGGCTGTTCTTAGGCATGACGCTATGTGATGACAATGCATTAGCTGTAGTATATTGCCATATACCACAACCCTGAGGTGCCTTATTGCTAGCGTAAACTGGTTACCAACATAATTAGAACAGTAAAAATGTATTTTTTTGTCAGCCCCGTGGTATAGTGCACTCAGCCAATCAGCATTCCGTGTTTATTTTTAAGCAATAAGGCCCGAGGGGGTGTGGTATATGGCCAATATACCACGGCTAAGGGCTGTTCTTATGCGCAACGCAGAGGGCCTGGATACAGCCCTTAGTCATGGTATATTGTCCATATACCACAAACCCCCAAGGTGTCTTATTGCTATTATAAACTGGTTACCAATGTATTTAGAGCACAATTTTTTTTTTGTCTTACCCATGGTATTCTGTCTGCTATACCACAGCTATCAGCCAATCAGCATTCAGGGCTCGAACCACCCAGTTTATAACAGTGTGTGGTTTGTGAAAGCCAATCCTGTAAAACTGATGGGATTTTGATAGCGTCTTTCCATATTTTGTGATGTTTTACCATTCAGCTCAAACTTAATTAACTATTATTGAAATGGTTCTAGAAAACCTGACATGTGGGGCTGAGTGGTGTCTGTCTTGTGTAACTATAAACCTTTGTTATACAAGCGTAAATGGATATACAGCGCATATTCCCCTGTTACCCACTAGGTGGCAGTAGACCCATCTGCATTAGCAGACCTGACTGGGTGTGTGTGGCTGCTTAAGTGGTCAGGAGATGAGGGCTCTCTGTCTGTTAACAATACCACGCACACACATGGCTCCAGCCATCTTAAAGGGATACTTCGAGGTTTTGGCAATGGTATCTAATTCCAAAGAGTCAGTTGTACTTTTGGATCTCATTTTTAAGCATTTGTGTCCAGTATGGAGGAAGTTAGAGGTAGTTTCGCGAGCCAATGCTAGCAAGTGTTAGCGTAATGACCAGCAGGACCTCTAAGGTTGTTACTGTAGCAATGATGAGCCAATCCTTCTGAGATGTGGACCATTCCATTACTATCTTTTCACATCTATTTCCATTGTACTTCTCCCATGCTGCTATTTCGCTCTAATTACTCGCTTTTGCTCTCCCCCCAGCAGCAGTGGTGGTAGGGGGAGAGGGCGAGCTGAATGACCCTGCCCATTAGCTTACATGGTGATGTTGACAACCGGAGAAACCCTCCTCAGTGTTTTCCATTCAGGCCAGGCTGGCTCTTTAAACCACCTCCTCAGCATTGCTGTACTCCTATTATACATGAAGTAGTCCTTTTTACCACACTGTGCCTGTTTGCTTGGACTGTAGCTGCATAGACTAACCTTGATTCAGACAAACCTTGTTTCAAATGGTCACAAGGATGAATCCATAGATGAAGTGTTTAATACAATCGTGGCTGAATTTGGTAATACTTTAATCAGGATCAATTTGTCAGTAAATATTTCAGATGGTCATAGCAGTGATGTCATCTTGAGTTGTTTGTGTGTCTGACTAATTTATATGCACAGTATCATATGAATTCAACCCATTCTCTCTTTCTGTCCAACAGGACATACAAGAGTGGCTCAGGAGTGAACAACAGAAGAACAGAACTGTTTCTGAAGGAGCATGAACACCTGAGAAAGTACGATCCTGAACGAACACACACGCACACACACACTGCTCCTGACTTTTTGTGCCCCTAAATGACCAGATTACCTCGCAATATCATCTTGCAGTATTCACCAAGTACCCATACTATCATCTCACAATTATTCTCTCAAGCTTTTTCTGAAGTTCTTATAAACAAGAGCAGTTCTCAGAACTGTATCAGTTCTCAGGAGCTGCTACTTCCCAGAAGCCAATAGCAGTCTGCAGCACAGTGCTGGGATAACTCATGTTGATGGGTGAAGTCAGCCATTTTGAATAACTCTGAAATGATCTCCCTGCTCTTGCTGTTTGCTTGCTAACCACTGCTTAAGCAGTTCTGATCCCAAAAGGACAGATGGGAAGCTGTTTGGGTTTTTCATTTTAAAGGTAGAGCTCGGGTAATGTTGTTTTGGTGTATAAATCAGGGAGTGTGATCTTGATATTTTTTAGTAGACAGCAACTTGGCTGCTTAAGTTAACGATCTGTTTTAAGGAAATGTAAGAGGAAAAAAGAGATTTAAGGTAAAGGGACATTTAGGCCTAATTGGCTTTTGCATGCAAGTKAATTAATTCAGACTAATTAATGAATAAAATAATTCATGCTGTGTATTATTCTCCCATAAATATAGCAAGGCAATAACTCCTGAAGGTCAAATCCCTCAAACCCGACCAAACACACACGGTCATGTCTTTATAGTACCACTATACATTTGAGTTCAGGAAGGTTACTCCCAGTCAGTGTGGACATACTGTAGAAGGTCAGACCATAAGCACCACACAGTTCTATCATTTTATCATATTGCACTATCTCAACTTTAATGGCCTGACATGGAGCACTTGGATTCAAGGGTTAATTCTTTGTTTACCTCTGTGTAGTCAATTTGCTATCAGCGTGGGACACACACACACATTAACTACAGAGTTGCATGTGTCAGGAGGGAGGTCTTGCAAACCTTCATCTGACTGAGGGGACAATTTAGGCATAACGGAGAACTATAATGATTGGTCTGCTCTCTTCTACTAACCCCGGTGTGTCCTGGTTAAACTGATGATTGTCCCCAAATAGCAGTTTCTCTAGATACACACAAACCTCCATTCATTAAAGAACCTGTCTGACTATTCTGTCACAATTTGCTGAATGGTATTTTTCCAGTTACTGCACTGAATGTGMTCATTCAAGTACTGTATTTTTCTGTGTGTAATTTGATAGTGACGGTAGTGTAAGGGGACCCATGGTTTTTGTGTGTGTGACTGTCTCAGCAGTTGCCTCTGACGGCAGGGTCCACTTCTCAGCATTGTTATCACCAGCATTACACCCTGTGTGCTGTTTACTTTAGTACCAAAGGAATCCTTACAAAACGCTGTGTTGGTGGAAGACCTGTTTGACTGGGTATTATTTAATCGGGTGCTGCTGATGCAGGTTTTGTTTGTGAAGCAGCCAGTTTCCCTCTCTGTGAATGAAAGAGATGGCCCATGAACAGAACTGCCAGTGCAGAACATTAAATAAAGTAAAGAAATCAAACAAAACCTCTACAAACACATTATCCTGTTGTAGTGTACATTAATGTGATTTAACTACATGACAATAAGAAGGGCATGGGGACAGCTGCTGAATCTGTCTTGAGTGTCAGGTTTATAACATTTATAAGGCAGAACTGCAGCACTTGAAATAGCACTTATTTGAAATGCTGCAGATGCACAATATAATTAAGCAATAAGGCTCGAGGGGGATGTGGTATATGGCCATTATACCATGGCAAAGGCCTGTTCTTTTGCAGGACGCAAYGCAGAGTGCCTGGATACAGCCCTTAGCCGTGGTATATTTGCCATTATCCACAAACCCCTGAGGTGCCTTATTGCTATTATAAGCTGGTTACCAACGTAATTAGAACAGTAACAAGTGTGTTTTTTGTTGTTGTCATATACCACGGCTTTGAGCCAATCGGCATTCAGGGCTCAGACCACCTAGTTTATAATTTCTAATATCCATTGTTAATGTCACAGCTGCATAGTGCGCATATTATTGTTGCCCTCATTACATTGAGAAAAGATGGCACGTGGAGGTCATCTGGGTAAAGTTCTGTCTCACGATGCTTTGGTAGAGAACCTTGGTCTGATCCTAGACCAGTCCCCAGAGCCTGTCTAAGAGCGGAGGCCATYTATGTCATTAGTAGTATCTGAGCTCTGTGCCAGCTCAGACATATAATCAAACATTCAATACAATCTAGGAAAATGTGTTAATATTTGCAGTCGCGGTACTGGTACACAGCCTCACCACACAACAAGCTGGGAGCAGCACATGATATTATGATGATGTGATTTAGGGATAATACCATGTTAACCACAGGAGATAACAGGGAGGACTTTCCCTTACTGCACCAATGAAGAATAAGGAGGAGAGAGCTGTAGCTTAGTGGGCGTGATTCTATTACCTTAGAGCTATTGTATTAAAGAGAGGGCAGGAAAGAGGGATGGAGGAAAGAAGAGATGAAATATGTTACTGGSTGCTGTGGTAATGGCCTAAAGAGGTTTAGACACAAACAAATGGGAAGTATTTCTTCCTTCGGMCCCTATCAAGGTTTTCAGCTCTGCTCCGTAGAGCAGTGGAAATGTTTGAGCTTGGGTGCAGTGCGTGCGKGCCCAGTTTCCCATGGTCAGGAAAAACTCCTTGCCCTAAGTACATTACTCTACAGGAGGTAAACCTTACCTTGGCAGATGAAAATGATAGGCTGTCAGGATATACACCGAATGCCCAGGCCAGAAATGCAGAGGCACTGTCCCTGCAGGAGTTGTATTTCTTTATTTATTACTAACTCCAATTTCTGTATTCACTGGTTGACCTGTAGGACACACAATGTTTCATTGAGGAACAGACTAAATGAATGGGCACCATATGAAACCACACAGAACATAAGACTTCCTGGGACCCCTGCTTGGTGCAGTCTGGTGTAGGGCTGTTGTGGTAACCGTATTACCGGTCATGAAGGCAGTCAATTTCCACGTGACCGTTTAATCACAATAATTAGGCTTCTCCAAGCTCTGATGCTGCTGATGGTCATTAGTAGCCTACCAAACGGTGACCTTTGATAATGGTGTTTTCCGCTAATGGAACATTCGCGCCTACTGCYGTRTGCGCATTTCTGCGCTTATGTGAAGAAATAGCCTAATAGTTTATCAACATTTTAAGCTAAAAGTTTTTTTTGATGCTAGTGGTGGTAATAATTTGGGATCTATCGCATCCCACAACTGTCCCAGACTGTTTTGAATATTTATTTCTTGCACAGAATAGGTCAACTTTTGTACTATGGGGGATAGTAAATTGACATAGGCTACTGCTTTTGCTGTTCGTTAGGCCTACGCATCTTGTTGGCTGACAAAGTAAATGTGGACAGTTCTTTCAATATCTTCAATATGCACCTCAGAATTGGATAAAGACGCACGTAGTTCTGTCCGATGTGTCGGTCTTCACTTGTAGCCTGTTGGAAAGACCCGATCACATGATGGAGAGCCGTGTGAGTGAGAGGTGATTTGGAGCGTGCAGCACTCAGGGAGAAAGGCATAATGGCCGCAAAAGGCATGGATTTTTTTTAGGGCGCATTAGGGTCACACTAAAGGGATGCCGCCTTGAAGTTTGAGGCATTATCAAGTGATTTTCAAATTGTGAATGAGACTGATGAAGTGTGTACAGCCTTCAGAAAAAACAAAGCAGAGCCTTTGCTTTTCATGCTACTTTTTTTACAAATCAACATTAGTTGCATCATGCAGCCTTACAATGTATTAAAAATCAAAACATATAGCCCAATGTTTGTTGAACAACTACGTTTTCATTATTAACTCTAAATTAAGCATATAGGAGTACCTATGGAAAACCTATGTCTTTGTTAACCGCTTACCACAGAATAAGCCTCAACTTGTTTGGGTGAAATATCCTTTATTTTATTTAGCTTTGTATTCTTCATACTATAAAATAATGCCATGGAATTCTAAGCAAATATTGTCTGTTAAATGAACCAGTGTAGCCCACAGCCAATTGGCTTAAATGAACCAGTGTAGCCCACAGCCAATTGGCATAGCCAGATCAGGACCTGACATCAAATGTTATTAGTCACATGCGCCGAACACAACAATTGTAGACCTTACAGTGAAATGCTTACCTACGAGCCCCCAACCAACAATGCAGTTTCCCCAAAAATACTAAACTAACCGGTACCTCCCTGTATGTAGTTATTGGAAGTGACTATGCATAGATTATGACAACAGAGTAGCAGTGTNGGGCAATGCAAATAGTCTGGTTAGCCATTTGATTAGATGTTCAGGAGTCTTATGGCTTGGGGGTAGAAGCTGTTTAGAAGCCTCTTGGACCTAGACTTTGCACTCTGGTACYGCTTKCMGTGYGGTAGCMGAGAGAACAATCTATGACTAGGGTGACTGGAGTCTTTGACAATTTTTAGGGCCTTCCTCTGACACGGCCTGGTATAGAGGTCCTGGATGGCAGGAAGCTTGGACCCAGTGACGTACTGGGCCGTTCGCACTACCCTCTAGTAGGGCTTTGTGAAAAACGTCTATCGTTTCATATTATGCTCTATCGTTTATTTCGTTGTGTCGCAAATCGCTCTTTACGGCAATATATTTAGTCAATTGGACGATGCTTTGCGTTCTTCCAAAATTTGCAACACAAACAAACATGGAGAGTGAATGTGACGCAGAGCACAGAGACACGGAGGTCGTACCTAAAAGAGGKGCTACTTCGGTCGCATGGACGTGGTTTGGGTATGAAAAGTCTGACAAGGACCAGAAAACCGTCCTCTGCAAAATATGCCGCAGGCCGGTCCCGACAACAGGCTCAAACACCACTAACCTCTTTTACCACCTACGCAAGAATCATGTGAAACCGTACGGAGAGTCTATGGATGAGACCCMAAAAAAGTACAGTCGAGTGCTCAAAACAAACCACCGACTCAAATGTTGCCCGCAGCACACCATATGGCAAAGAATCACGAAGATGGAAGGAGATAACAGCTGCTGTTACAACTTAGATTTGCAAAGACATGGYCCCAATGTACACGGTCGAGAAACGGGGGTTTCGTGAGTTGGCGCTAACACTTGACCCAAGGTAACAAATGCAAAATGATATGTTTTTTTTAAATTTTGTTTTACCTTTATATAACTAGGCAAGTCAGTTGAGAACAAATTCTTATTTTCAATGACGGCCTAGGAACCGTGGGTTAACTGCCTGTTCAGGGGCAGAGAACGACAGATTTGTACCTTGTCAGCTCGGGGATTTGAACTTGCAACCTTTCGGTTACTAGTCCAACGCTCTAACCACTAGGCTACCATTAATGCCAAAATAACATGCAAAACAGGCAAGCCCCTACAAATCTATATTTTAGGCCTACATTTATTTTGTTTGCAACTATTGTTGAAGTGTTTTCTATTTACCTTTTTTGACATACCAGGCAGTGATGCAACCAGTCAGGATGCTCTCGATGGTGCAGCTGTAGAACCTTTTGAGGACCAATGCCAAATCTTTTTAGTCTCATGAGGGGGAATAGGTTTTGTCATGCCCTCTTCACGACTTGTCTTGGTGTGCTTGGAACATGTTAGTTTGTTGGTGATGTGGACACCAAGGAACTTGAAGCTCTCAAGCTGCTCCACTGCAGCCCCGTCGACGTGAATGGGGACGTGCTCGGTCTTTTTCCTGTAGTCCACAATCATCTCCTTTGTCTTCATCACGTTGAGGGAGAGGAGGTTGTCCTGACACCACACGGCCAGGTCTGACCTCCTCCCTATAGGCTGTCTCGTCGTTGTGGGTGATCAGGCCTACCACTGTTGTCATCGGCATAAGAACAACTCAGAGTATGCTGTTCTGTTCTTCTGAAATAGACTACATTTTCTTCATATCATGCTTCTTTAGACCTGTCTAAAATAAGTAATGGATTTGTTGTGAAGTTGTAGGCTATATTACATGGCGTTATTAGACTTTTTAAAATGTAGGTGTTCCAAAAGTCTGCTTCAGTGGCTTGTAGGCTATGTGTGGAAGACAGGAGATGCTAAATGTGTTMATGTTCATTAACGGTCAATTACTGTCAGGCCAACAGTTATTTGCTTGACAATCACCGGCTGACAATTTCATGATCGCCACAGCCCTAGTATGGTGTCACTGTGAGATATTATAAACATAATTCTCCACTGTCCCATCTGAAGCCATAGTATTTGTGAATGGTGAAGGCTAGTTTTGGATGTGGATACTCATTGACTGAAAGGGGATCTGAAAACACTATAGGCCTATACCTAAGTTGTGTATATGCTATAACTTATGTTAAAATCAGAGTACAGTACATGTAATATCTATTAAAACCTATCCATTTTGTAATCAGATTTGGGTGGAAAGTGACTGGCTCTGTGAAGTTGGAGAGTAGACTTTTCACTGTGTACCAAAATGGCTAGGGGAACTCCTGTGAGTGTTTTGTCCTCCACTACGTTACTCCCTAGTTCCCCGTCTCTCAGAGAAGAGGAGGAGAGTGGGAGAGTCTGTTTGTTTTCCCCAAAGAGAACACTTGTCTTATCAGCTATGGCCGGGGCCTTGAAGTGTGTTGTGCCGTAGTGTTTAGGCCCATGTCTTAATCTCTCGCATGCACGCAGACACGCACCCTCGTACTGTCTCCCACTCATGCGCTCTTTCCATTACATAGCCTCTTCCTTTCGCTCACTATCTGTAAAGAGAGGTCTGGTCATGATTTAAATGAGGGGAAGTGAGGAGCGGGCTGCAGGAYCAATCAGTCCAGAGTGACAAACTGATTTTGGTTGTGGCTCTGCTGATTGCAGCTCCCTTACAGATTTTTCCCTTTGTCACTCTCACGCCACTCCTTTTCTCTTTCTCTGCTGTTCTCTCATTCTGTTTCCAGCCTGGTAATCATCCATCCCTGGCCATTTCAGTCTTGCCTCCAGCAGAATCCTGTACTGCTTAAAGGCAGAACATGTTCCTATTATTTATGTGCTGTTTGAGACAGGAAGGAGGCAAGGGATCCAGTCCTCTCTTTTCTATTGGGAAATACCTTTTCAGGGCTGGAAAATATAATTTCCACACTAAATMAGTGTCTGTCAATCTGTAGTCTCTCATGGACAGAAGAAACAAAGGTGGCTGGAGGCCTACAGGCCAGTGACTCAGCACTCTGTTTCAGAGACTAGCAGTGAGAGATTCTCTGCTCTTGTTATTTTTCTATAATTGATTCTCTTTTTCTCACTGGTGAATGAATGTCTGCAGTATCAACTCAGGGCTAAACAGACATATGGCTTAGATGTTTCTCTGGACTACTAGTCCTCTTTAGGGTTGTGTCATTCATTTTGTCTGCCAGTGATTGTCAAGAAAATAACTGCCATACTCGTGGTAATTGAGCGTTAATTAGCATAAACACGTTTAGCATCTCCTGGCTTCCAAACAAGCCTCTGATGCAGACCTTTTGGAACAAACATTTACATTTTAAAAAGGCAAATAAATCAATGTAATATAGCCTACACCATCACAATAAATCCATTATTTGTTTTAGACAAGTCTAAAAAAAATATGAAGAAATATGCCACATGGCTGTGGGCTACACTAGTTTATTTAGCAGACAATATTTGCTTAATTCTTTATTTTATAGTATGAACAATACAATTGAACGTAGCTTAATAAAACACAGGATATTTTCTCATGCACAGGATACAGAAAGTGTAAACGGTACAGTGAAGTGGTACCAAAAACAAGTGTCCAGAAASTATTATCRTTAGATGATGCTTACCCGACACACTTGTCCAAATTGATGGGTCATGTGAAAGAAATGCTATAACCACCCCCCAGCCACATATAGCTAAGAGGATGGGTCACTGTTGTCGAGACATGTACACACAATAGATGGCTGTAATCACCCCCAGACACACCTGGCTAATTTAATAGGTCATGTAAATATCCTGCCGAAGTGGAGTCTTTTTTTCTTCCTTTTTTTGACAATGACCCGGCATAATCCCAACTCATACTACTACCAATACAAACATTGTCATCGCTGTAGTAGGAATCTGCAGGTAGCTAAAGCTAACAAACTAGATTTAATGTTAKCTAGCTAATATTAGGCTATAACTAGCAATGTAAATAGTTCTGATTCATATAATATTACTACACAGATCATACATGTAACATTAGCTAGCAAGCCAACAAGCTAACGTTTGCTAGCTAACTAACAGTATGCTTTAACTAGCAATAAAAATAACCTAATGAAAAAGATGAACTTATCTGAAAATGTAGCTAGACTCTTACATRCATGGATGAACGCTTTACGACAGACTGGAACCATTTAACGCCGTTTTGTTTGTAGCTACRTCTTGTTTGGCCAGCGTTGTCAAGTCAATCCGGTTCATATTGACCGTGGCGTGTGCAGAAAGTAGCCCATCACTTTCCAACTGATCTGTTGATAGCGCATGCTAAGTAAGTTCAGGGTGTCAATGTTGAAAAAAGCAGCAAAACYTTTGTAGTTCTCGATGGCTAACGTTATATCTTTCAAAAATGGCGCGGTAGAAAGGACTGTCAACACATACTGAACAGCTCACGTTATAGACAAACRCATGCTACATGGCAGACCAATCCAAATCAATCAAGTGTATTTATAAAGCCTTTTTTACATCAGCCGGTCACWGTGCTATACAGAAACCCAGCCTAAAACCCCAAACAGCAAGCTATGCAGATTGTTACGTACGCCTCTTGGAGGGGGGAACGCAACACCCCGCTACATCAACTCCCAGTGGAGTGAAAAAAGTGTGATCGTAGGTGCGGGGAAGGACGACAGAGGCAGAGAAATACCGTTTACAGGGAATTTATTATTCCTTAACACGGTAATGTGGGGAGAAGGGGCTGGMCGGAACCAAAGCAAAGATAGTAAAAGTTAAGGAATCCCCTCCTACCTTACCTGCCTTCCCACTCTTTACCTAACCTTAAGCACCACCTGGCGTGCTAACCAAAATACGGGGTGGTCCGCCCAGGTCTTACCTAGTGTGCGTAGACAGATTAAATACTACGGGTTATGTATGCCCGCAGCCCTCTTGCCTAAACACTCCCAAGGTGCATTCCCCTTCCCCCCACTGGGAACACATGAAACAGAATAATGTAACAAYCCTGGGTTTATAAGCGCGGAAATCGACACTGCCGTTCGAGCATGCTTTTGCAGTACAGTCGATAGCGCGCCGGACTTCGGGCTAGAAGGTCGAGGGTTCGAGACCTGCTCCCTGCTGTTTCATTACACTGGTGTCAGAAGTGATCGGACCTTGCATCCACGACAGTGCGTGTGCTTGGCAGGTGAGCGCGTTCCTGTAAGACGTAGAGTCGCAAGCTAGCGCGAGGACGCGCTCTTTGATAGGAGGGAGTAGTGTAACGACCCTGAGTTTATAAGCGGGGAAATCGACACTGCCGTTCGAGCATGCTTTTGCGGCACAGTCGATAGCGCGCCGGACCTCGGGCTAGAAGGTCGAGGGTTCGAGACCTGCTCCCTGCCTGTTTTATTACAATAATTTGTCGATTCTTTAARTGAACATTTTAAATAACCAAAAACACTAAGTCCTATTGTCATACACATAACTCTGAAGGAGCGGCTACAAAATATCAAAAACTTTCACTGACCACCACAACAATCAACACAGGACATAAAAAKAAGCTCTCTTCCCTGACTAAGGAATACTGGCTTTTATCAAGCTGGAGAAGGAGTTTGTAAGGAAGAGAAAGCTGTATCCCCTGACGAGAGGGAGGGGTCAGAGCTCCAATCAGCRATGGGGCCGACCAATCAGCTGCCTCAGGAAGCCATTTCCTGAAATACACACACATACAAACCCACAACAACACAGAAACTGGTGAACGTAACACCAATGTAGAAGCACGGTGGCTAGGAAAAACTCCCTAGAAAGGCAGGAACCTAGGAAGAAACCTAGAGGAACCGTGCTCTGAGGGGTGGCCAGTCCTCTTCTGGCTATGCCGGGTGGAGATTATAACAGTACATGGCCAAGATGWTCAAACGTTCATAGCTGACCRTCGGGGTCAAATAATAATAATCACAGTGGTTGTAGAGGGTGCAAMAGGTCAGCGCCTCGCTCATCTCCCGGCATGTCCAGCCCATCCATTATCTCAGCCAATCATGGCAAGCGGGAAGGTTCCATCCTTTTTCCGTGGCTCAACCAACTAGGCTCGTAATTTAACTATTTTATTTGTATTTATGGATAATGAATTTTGATAAATTAAATGTTTACGTTCAAATGATGCTCCTGTGAAGAAGTGACGTGTGACATGCGCCTAGTTTCCTGAAACGAGTCACATTTTCATGCCAGATCGGTAGGCTATGCACCTGTTTTTAAAGCGAAGCAATGTGCTTACTATTAGGAAAGTTGATAAATAGTAGTCCTAGTCTAAATAAAATCGAATGGGATCCTACTCTTTTTAGTTGAGTCCATCAAAACTCTGTTTTCTCACGCAATTGCATAGCCTGTAGAAATGTTGAGCAACATGAGCTCATGGGCTCTAATGAAGTGTTTTTGATTAGATTTTCGATTACATTTGCATTATTGTCAGAGTGATTAGAATTACAATAGTGTTCTGAATACCGAACAGTTAGCAAGTTTGGTAGGCTACTAATGACCATCAGAGCTTGGAGAAACCTAATTACCATGACTAAAYTGTCACGTGGAATTTTACTGGCATCAAGACCGCGGGTGTGGCGGTAATACGGTCATGGTAACAGCYCTAGTCCTCTCTCAATCTCTTCCTCTCGGTTTCTTCCCCTCCCTTCCGCTCTCTGTCAACCTTTCCCATCTCTCATTATGTTTATCTATCCTGCTTCTGTGAATTTACCTCGTCTTCATGCTCTTTCTCACCCTCTCTCGCTCCATTTTCCCTCCGGCTTCTAACTTTTTCTGTATCTCCCTCCACTCTCTCTCTGCTATGTTATCTTCTGTCTGCTCCCTCTCTCTCCCTCACCCACTATCTCTGTGTGTCTCACTCACACACGCACGCAAGCAAGCTCATACACGCTGTCTCCCACTGGTGCTCTCTTTCCATTTATATTGCCTCATCTCGCTCTCTCCGACCACTGCACTTCCTGTGGCTGGCCTGATGCATATTATGCTAGCTCCAGATATGTTAATGTACTCTGCATGAGTGGGGAAAGCCCTGGGGAACCAGAGAGGGAGTCGCGCCTGCTCCTCCTCTCTGCCCAGGAACTGCTCATGAGTGGGTAGAGACAGAGCCAGTCCCACCCTGTACTGGAGGTAGCAAAAGCATCATCGTCACCCACTATGCCACTATGGCATGATGTTCCGCATTCATTGTTTTAAGTCTGGATACCCTCTTCATAATGCTTTAAAAGCACACTTTATAATTCCTTAAATCCATTTCATAATGCATTTTATTGCACAGCATCGGTGGTTTCCTTGTGCTTATGGGTGACTGTTTTAAATGTGTGTTGGGTGTGGAAGTTTAGGTGTATGTGAGAGGGAAGTGTAAGGTGTCCTTGTATGTGTTTACATGATGGCCTTTGCAAATTCCGCACGAACACTTCCACCGTGTCGCTCCAGGTATAATGTTGATATTGACGTAAACCCACCTTGCCTTTCATAGCAGAGCACATGTTTTTGCTGAAGCTTTTGCCTTATAATATAACTGGTAACATATTTGTTAGTACTCTTACTACATGTGGTGATTAATTTCTTTGCTAGATGGTAAAGGATGTGTGTGTGTGAATCTGTCGTCTGTCTTTGTCTTGTGTAGCAGAAAACATCAGGACACATTCAGACACAGCCATATATTTCTCTGCATAAGGCTCACATTTTTCAGGGATATTTCAGTAGAACTGTAGTCTAGAGGCAGTATCTGTGGCTGTAGAGATAAAACCACTAAACAACTGCAGATCCACAGGCCCTTTAGTAATCCACTCCGTTGTATAGAGGAGAATCAAAATGACACACCAGAAAGACAGCACAACTTTGGAGAATCATGTTGGTGTCGTGATTGGATTAATCTTACGCCGTGCATGAGTTTCTTTGTGACTGTATGTGACACACAGACAAACGCGTATTCGTGCATTCATAAAGTATTCAGACCCCTTCACTTTTTTCCCAATTTTTACATTACAGCCTTATTCTAAAATAGATTTTTTTTTTTTTTATAAAAAAAAAAATCCTCAATCTACACACATTACCCCATAATGATAAAGCAACAACAGGTTTTCAGAAATGTTAGCAAATGTATAAATTAACAGCTCCCTTATTTACTTAAGTATTCAGACCCTTTGCTATAAGACTCAATTGAGCTCAGGTGCATCTTGTTTCCATTGGGCATCCTTGAGATGTTTCTAAAACCGTCGGTGGTAAATTCAGTGGATTGGACATGATTTGGAAAGGCACACACCTCTCTATATAAGGTCCCACTGTTGACAGCATGTCAGAGCAAAAACCAGGCCATGAGGTTGAAGGAATTGTCCTTAGAGCTCCGAGACAGGATTGTGTCGAGTCACAGATCTGGAGTAGTGTACCAAAACATTTCTGCAGCATTGAAGATCCCCAAGAACACAGTGACCTCCATCATTCTTACATGGAAGAAGTTTGGAACCACCAAAGACTCTTCCTAGAGCTGGCTGCCCGTCCAAATCTGAGCAATTGTGGGAGAAGTGCCTTGGTCAGGGAGGTTACCAAGTACTCGATGGTCACTCTGACAGCTCCAGAGTTCCTCTGTGGAGATGGGAGAACCTTCCAGAAGGACAACCCATCTCTCCAGCACTCCACCAATCAGGCCTTTATGGTAGAGTGGCAAGACGGAAGCCACTCCTCAGTAAAAGGCACATGGAGTTTGCCAAAAGGCACCCAAAGGACTCTCAGACAATGTGAAAGAGTCTGATGAAACCAAGATTGAACTCTTAGGCCTGAATGCCAAGCGTCACGTCTGGAGGAAACCAGGCACCGCTAATCACCTGGCCAATACCATTCCTACGGTGAAGCATGTTGGTGGCAGCATCATGCTATGGGGATGTTTTTCCGGGACTGGGAGACTAGTCAGGATCAAAGCAAAGATGAACAGAGCAAGGTACAGAGACCCTTGATGGAAACCTGCTCCACAGCGCTCAGGACCTTAGACTGGGGTGAGTGTTCACCTCCCAACAGGACAACGACCCTAAGCACACAGCCAAGACAACGCAGGAGTGGCTTCGGGAAAAGTCTCAATATCCTTGAGACGCCCGGGCTTGAACCCGATCGAACATCTCTGGAGAGAACTGAAAATAGCTGTGCAGCGATGCTCCCGATCCAAACTGACAGAGCTTGTGGAACTGCAGAGAAGAATAGAGAAACTCCCCAAATACAGGTGTGCCAAGCTTGTAGCGTCATTCCCACAAAGAATTTATGCTGTAATCGCTGCCAAAGTACTGAATAAAGGGTCTGAATACTTTATGTAATTGTTAATTTTCAGTGCTTTCTAAAAACCTTTTTTTTGCTGTGTCATTATGGGGTGTTGTGTGTAGATTGACCCCCAAAAAACACAATTTAATCAATTTTAAATAAGGCAGTAACGTAACAAAATGTTCTAACCGTTAAGGAAGGGGTCTGAATACTTTGAATGCACTGTATATACACACATGGTTGTGTGATTTTAATTTAACCTCAAACCTCATAACTAAGTGAAGACTATATGGATATGACCTAGGCATGGCAAAATTATTGCGTACTTGATGTTGCCTCAATTTATAGAACACCACATTCATCAGTCCCACTTCTCAGTGGGTACAGGCTCAGTGGTGTGATGGCTTGTCTTTGCCTTGTACCTTCTTCTTTTTTTTGACATCCAGAAGCTGAGAGACCCATAAGTGCTACTGTGGTTTCACGTAGTTCTGTTCTGTCTCAGTAGTGGCAGATGTGAGATGGGCCACAGTGGTGGAATGAGAGCGAGCGCTGTCTCATGCACTCTTTCTTTCAATTCAAGAAACTTTATTGGCATGAAAAGTGAAGGAATCGACAGTCCTGTACATGTACACTGAATGTACAAAACATTAAGGACACCTGCTCTTTCCATTAAATAGATTGACCAGGTGAATCCAGGTGAAAGCTATGCTAAGCTATAATGAAGGATTTTTAAGCCTTGAGACAATTGAGGAATGGATTGTGTGTATGTGTGCCATTCAGTGGGTGAATGGGCAAGTCMAAAGATTTAAGTGCGTTTGAACAGTGTATGGTGGTAGGTGCGTTGCTGGGATTTTCATGCTCAACAGTTTTGCGTGTGTATCAAGAATGGTCCACCACTCAAAGGACATCCAGCCAACTTGACAACTATGGGAAGCATTGGAGTCAACATGGGCCTGCATCCCTGTGGAAGGCTTTCGACACCAAAGGGGGGTGCAACTCAATATCAGGAAGATGTTCTTAATGTTTTGTACACTCGGTGTATATCCAGTCTTTTTCACACTCACGCGATTTCCTCTACCTCCTTTTCTTCCTCATGGTGTCTCCCCATCACCCCTCATGCCAGTACTCTCTCACACACACCATTTCTCCCTCCGTTTGTGTCAGTTCTCAGTAGCGTGGACATAAATCTCTCACACACACAGTCCCAGTCCCGACGAGAAGCTGTAGCAAGACTGTGGTTTTTATTTTTGTTTAAAAAGTATCTTTCTCCAATATCTGCCTTGTTTGGTCCATCAATGAAACTGACATACTCATAGCAGAGCTGAGGCTGATTGATCATGGTTGATGAATCACATGAGGTCCAATTTGATTGATCACATAACRGGGTCAGTTTTCCTCACTGGATGATTGACAGCACCACTGAGCCTTGTAGCCATGCCTGTTTAATTAGCTATTTGATTTCCTAATCTGGCATCGATCTGCTCACTCACCCCCTTTATCTCGGAAAAGTTATCAAGACAGTACAGAAGTTTCTATCTGAAAAGTTATGAAGGTTAATCCAAGTAGTTTCTTTCTGATTTTAGGAGGCATTGTGGACAGTGTGTGACAGAATGCAGTAGTGTGTGGATGCCTTCCGCAATGCAGTTGTTACTGGACGTTAGTGCTTCACTGAGTCATTGATCTCTGCACTTGCTGGGAAGTTTTGCTCCTAGAAAAGGTAGGTTTCTAGAGGATAAATTGCAATACCACAGAGAATTCGCTTTGAACTAATGGCTGATTTTAATGACCGCAACAACAGAGCACTGAGCTAAGAGGCGGGATGGAGAATACCCGAGTTGTAGCTGTGCCCGCCGCGAGGATACACACATCCCTATCTTGTCCTACCTCCCCTCTACAACTGAACCATATAGCCTGAGAGCGAGTGCGCAACACATAAATCCGTCCCCAGTCTCATTGGCGCTTATAAAAATGCCATGAATCAGCTTCCGCCTCAGCTCTCAACAGTTTCCACCTTCTGCACCTTCTGCACCTCCACCTTCTGCACCTAATGATTTACTAGCTGAGCACCATAGAAGACTGACGGTGAAGGCCCAGACTTTTACCAGTCATCCTTTCTTCCTTCCATTGGTCACCTTGCCTTTTATTAATTCACCCAACCTCTAATAACAGCTTTGTCAGGTGGGTGTCAACCTCTCCTCACTCTCACCCAGCTGTCCTCCTTACCCCCTCACCACTATCCTCACCCAGCTGTCACCATGATTAATAGACCAATAACAAAGAATTTAAACATTTCTGCCAATAACAGCTAGTTTTCAGTTCCCCTTCCTGCTCAGACCACTCCGACAGTCCTAGAACAATTCTTGCTTGAATTATTTTTGCAAAAACTTTTTTCATTTTGAATGGAAATCTATTACRGTAGGGTACTTAATTGTTACCCAGAAATTATTTCATATTGATCTAAAAACGGCAGCATTGGGCCATTTCATTGGCTCATTAATTTGACGCATGTTGCACTACAATGTCAATTTTCCAATTTTGTACTTTTTCTTTTTTCATCCCTCCAATAGAGTTCCAGACACTTGTAGAATCTATGCAAAGGTGCATTGAAGCGGCTCGTGGTGGCCCAACGCCCTATTAAGACACTTTTTATATTGATTTTGGCACCTTTTTAATATGGATTACATCCTWTGTCTTTGTCTCTAGCCAAATAGTTAGTCCTCAAAAGTTTACAAGCTCATTTGATTCGGATCTTTACTCAAGCTTCAATGAGTAGCTAATTGCAGTCTTGCATTGCATACTTGCGTAGGGTATAAATGAGGCTTTAGATCATCAACAGCTGTAAAACTGATGGGAAAACACTGTCACACTACTCCTGTAGAGTGGCCAGAGAGACCGCAGGTCTTATGCTAATAGACTTAAGAGAGGTCATCTTTCCAGGAACGCTAGTTAACACCAACTGGAAGGAAGTAATCATCAACTCCCCATACATTTTCGTGGTAATTTCCTGTATTACTAAATGGAAAGAGTTTACAAACCACACACAAGTCAGAGTTATATTTTAAACTCCATCTTTAATTATATGAGCTTCACCATAGCCCTTTGACTCTCAGATCAATTCAGTGTCTATAAATAMATTCTCTGAGAGTGCTTACAAAAGAATACTTAGTATCTTTTATAGCCAAGATACACCCCTCTCAACTCGCATGACGAACCACAGATCTTAGGAACTTCACAAAGGGCCTTTTACTTGAAAGAGGAGTATCCCATAGCCAGATAGCATTAGCTATAAATTATCGTTCAGTTTGGTCTCTTAGACGAGGTTCTACTTCTCGTTCTTGGTACTTCATATTACCAAAACATTACCTCATCCAATGGCATATATCAATTGTCAATTCTAGATACTCCCATCTCAAATACACCCCCTCTTCTCCCCACTCCTGGAGAAGCTCACTAAGGGGAGTGAACCTCTAGGTCATACACTATGAAAGATAAGATGTATCATCAGAGGGGTAATACAATGGTTCCAGACACTGCCATACTCCTCCCCCAAATGGGAAAATGAGGGAATGACTAGAGTACAGACATAGTGGAGCCCTTTACATGGGTTCACAGATATATTCATTATGAAGACAATGATTGATTCAGCTACGACAACATACACACCATTAGGGCTTGTCAGAGCACCAACGTTATACCAGAACGCCCTCATTAACTCTCAAGTGCAGTTTAAATCAATATCAAGTCTTGATCTCTGTCAACTTTTGATCGCTGTGGTAGGACATTGAGTCACCTGCTCCCCCGTTGGTGAATCCAGCGATGTGCAGTGTGTCGTCGTCAGCTCCTGGACCCACAGAGGAGGAGTACTTGGCAAACTCTCTCGTTTCCCCTCAAAGTCCTCCATGTCCATCCTCAGCTCATGTCCATCCTCATACTTCCTTCCCTGGATGAGATGGAATATGTCTTCCATCTCACCCGGAGTGATCCCATCGCCTGTGCCGTCCATCCTGCCGTCAGTGGCCAGTACACCTGCACGCCGGACGTTGGGCCAATGAGGTAGATGCTGCTGGGTTGGGTGTTGTCATGGTTGTAGATGTCAGCACAGTCTAAAGGCAGGGTTTACTGAGAGTGGACGGCTACAGGAGCCAATAGAGCCAGGAGCAACATTGCCTTCATTTTACCGGGTGGAGAGAGTTGTTTCACGTTGATTTGTGTCATCTCGTTTTCTGTTTTGATGGTTTTTCTGATTGATTCTGACTCTTATGCCTGTGATGAGCCCAAAATAACATGATCAACATTACAGATTTTTATGGAGTTAACTGTGCAATAGACCGTATCTGCTGACTGGGTGGAAATGTTGTAGCTGTGTGTTCATTGACGTCAAGGTACCAGTACTGCTTTTTGGTTCTTGACTAACAAGCCATGGTGAGAATCAGACGCCTGTGTATTTTCCTGAACTAATATGTGCGTGCATGCTAAGTTTGACAAAATCAGCTTAACAATTTGATAATCTATGAATGTAGGTGGATTTGCAGTTTTCACWATTTTGTTGCCGTAGACCCTGGAAGCTTTTGGTCTTAGCAACTTTTTAAAGCTACTGTGAGATCAATACATCCTTTTTTGGGACTTTTCTGAGATATAGCCATTGATTCTTGAAGAATATAACTTATGCCACATGAGCATAGTATAACTTTCTTACCCAATTAGAACCATTCAAAACATGGTAAACTATCATTTTCATTCTGTGGATGGACAGTCTTTACATCCAGAGCTGTCTATGAATGTAAGAGTAGTTCTCCAGCCCCATCCCTCAGACTTTTACCAAAACAGCTTTAAAACTGAATGTTTTATCTCCTCTTGGGGCAACATTTATCTATTCTTGACAAAATGGGAAAACTGTGCAAACAAAGGGGTAAATACCATATATGGTTATTCATAATGCAGTATCCAGCCTTTATTTTGTATTTTTTACCATGGGCTATGTTTTGGTGGTACATGTGTGATGCTGTGGCTGATGTAATTGTGCGAGGTTAAGACCGTTTGTATTGGAATGGAACACCTGTTTGTGTGTGTGACTCATCTGGCCTTCAGAGGTCTGACTGGTCAGGTGCCATATGAGGACAAGGCCTTTTGGCTATGGTGTCCCTCCACCAATGACTTTGCAGAGTAATTATTTTAAACCACTATCCTCAATCTCTTCATGGTCATTTGCTGCATTTTTATTGGTCCTCCTGTCCTGACACCTAACGTCCAGATCGTCCCTTCATATGGACAACCTGGCTTCGTTCCAGTTCTCTACCCTTCTCGTGGTGTGCACTCGTTCACTAACAATCATGCGTTGGATTGGTGCAAGCCTAGCTGGAAGGAGTTTCCACCATATTCCTCACACCAGTCCATTCCTTATACACTCCCCCTCATGGATTTAAAAGTACATGCTTCAGGAAGGGTAGATAATCCTAACGCAGCCAATGTCCCATAACAACCCCTTTTTTTATCTTCTAGTAAGTTTTAAATCAGGAATCAAGACATAACGGACATGTTATTTTCGGATCAATGAAATGACAAAACCATGTTTAGTTAAAGCATCTCACTAAATGCAGTTGTACCCATAATGGTTTGATAAGAAGCTACAACAGAGTTTTGTGTAGGAACACACAACTAGTGTATTTGTTGGAAGTGATACAGATGATGTTAAAACATCTCACTAAATAGCCCTAATATTATTTCCCCTCCAACTGTATTGTCTACTCTCTCTCTCCACCCTGATAATCAAGAACTCCGCCCTGATAATCAAGAACTCCGCCCTGATAATCAAGAACTCCGCCCTGATAATCAAGAACTCCGCCCTGATAATCAAGAACTCCGCCCTGATGATCAAGATCTCCGCCCTGATTTGACTACCTCTATTTCTTCCTCTTGGACACGAGCGAGACCGACTTAGCTCTATACTCGCCTCGACCTCCTTTCTCTCCCTTCTCTCCTAGTCTTGCTGCCCTTCCCTCTCGCTGTCCTCCTCCCTCCTCTTTCTCCCCTTCCTCTAGTTGTGCTGTTCCTTCCTGTCCTAACCATAAAAGATGTGGTTGTCAGGCAGGGGTCAGCCCATTAGTAAAAAGGGGGCCTTGCCAGTCATAGATCTGTCTCTCTCTCAGTAAAGCCAGGTGGCACAGGATGGAAGGATGGCCACGCCCGCATCCCCTACTGCCCCCGGAGGACATTAATCACTGGGGGGGATATGGGATGAAGTGTGTCCGTGTGTGTGCTTTCGCAAAGCCGAGACATTGTGTAGTACTGTTGTGTACGACATGATTACAATTGCTTTGACTATCACAATCGCATCCTGTCTGGCAGAATATAAAATCATAATTGTTCCGACCAATAATTGAGGTTTGTCCACCAATGACAAAGCAATACACTCTGGTCTCCTGTTCCCATGAAGGGAGGACTAAACTCACTACTGACTGCTACTTTGTTTTTGTTTATCCTCTTTTTTCTGAGACATTACCAGTATTGATTTAATTAGGAAATAAAGTGCTCTGACCATTGTTTTTGATGAGCAATTTGAGCCGCAAGGGGGGGGATTGTGACACTAGAAGAATATGTGTGCCTGCTCAGAGGTTATTAGGCTCTGTGGAACTAGATGGAGGAGTTCTCGCCATGCCCTCTTCCTCCAGGGTAGGGAAGAAGACTCTGGGGACTCTCCTACTCAGGGGAGCAAGATCCTGGTTCTCCTGAGCCCATCCCTCTTAGTCATCCAGGGCCTGGAAGACCAAACAAATGATTTACTCTGACTGGCTCCAGCTAAACCTCATTATCTCTAGCTTAGATGTTACTGCCTGGTTCCATCAACATCACAACAATATACCTTGGGATTAATTAACCTGTCCCCACACACACACACACACACACACACACTCGCTCTGTCGGTCATTTCAGGAAAAGGGTGGGGCGGGGGTGCTCCTTTTTAAAAGCCACACAGAGCTACAGGTGCAGCAGATTGCCTTGTCTTCAGAATGCGTACAGTATTTCCATTACAGCATTATTTATTGTAAGATGCTGCCCAGTGCACATATACTGTAACAGTCATCGCATCCCACCACCATTCCCTCCATTCTAATTGGTTAGCATCCATAATGCTGTAATATATACAGGAAGTGCAATGCTTCCTGGCTCTTCTCCTCTCTTCCACTGTGAAGAAATGGCACCTTATTCCCTATATAGTGCACTACTTTTGACCAGGGCCCGTCAAAAGTAGTTCACTGTCTATATAGGGAATAGGGTGCCATTTGAGACATACTGTGAAGCAGTGCCTGGTCTCTGTGTGCAGCTGGCTGTGTTGCATTCACTGTAGTTCAGATTCACAACATTATTTCTGTCTGTTGAGCCACTGCACGACGTTAGCCATTATCTCCATCTCATCACACCTACAAAGGACAGCCATCCGGAAAATGTGTTCAAGTTAAACTGGGGGGAGGGAGAAGGGAAGATCAACTCCATTTTTGAATTTTCTTTGATCTTAGGGGAAATTAGGGAGTTGGCCAGTTCCATGCTGTTGCCTAAAGAGAGCTCTGTAACAACAATTTGGGATAATAGCAATAAAGACTTGTTTGGTTCATCAATAAATACTTAGTTACAGAACTCCCACCCTAGGTGAGAGGCAGCCTACACTTTTATTCCTTTGACTTCATGTAGATGAATGAGTCTAGGGTAAACTAGTATTAATTTACCTGTTTTTTTAAACTCCATACTTTTTTGGATAACTTGTGTGTGATGCTCTCTGCACAACCACAAAATGGGGGGTCCAATGTCAATGAGACTATTGCTGAAGGACAGGAAGAGAGACGGAGTAAAGGGCCGCGTCAGCAGCAACGGACCACTTATAACAATTAGCAGCACATTGCTAACAGTGCTCACAGGCTTAATATGTCATCGACGGGTTGGCTGCAGATGAATGACACAGTATGAGGTGACACACCAGCTAAACAGGSTATTAGCTGTATCTGAAGATGAGCTCTGAGGTGATTGGTACTGTGTCACAGTGATGGGGACTAGGGATGATAGCAAAGCTATTTGTTTGAAGGATATGATTGGGCACTGTGGGTAGTAAGAGGTTAGGAGTGGTACTATTTTGGCTGTGTGTTCATATTCAAGTCAGGTATACACTGAGTTTACGAAACATTATGAACACCTGCTCTTTCAATGACCTAGACTGAGCAGGTGAATCTAGATGGAAGCTATGATGTAAGCCTGACTTTGACTGACAGTGAAAATTATATAACACACATCTCTCAGATATACGTTCAGGAGAGGGTCCCTCATCCCCTTCCATCCCTCCCTCCTTCCCTCCTGTCTGGTTATGTAGCATTAGCATGCAAAGTGTTACCTGGGGTGTTAACGCTTGGCTAGCTGAAAGAGAGGTATGAAGGGAGAGATGATGTTATGGGAAATTAGGGAGTTAGCCATTTCCATGCTGCTGCCTAAAGAGAACTGTGTAACAATATAGGACAGGGAGAGAGACTAAAGCTTGAGAGAAGGAGAGATCTAGTAAAGTGCCTCRTCAGCAGCAACTGGGGCCATTAATAACAATTAGCAGCACAGTGCTAACAGTGCTAATCTCACAGGCTTTGTCTTGAATGGGTTGGCTGACACCGTATGAGGCGACACCCCACATAAACAACAAGACTGGGATAGGATAGGACTGGGTAGTAGGAAGTCAGGAGTACATACATACATACATACAGTTGAAGTAGAATCACAACTTTTATTTTAAGAATGTGAAATGTCAGAATAATAGTAGAGAATGATATATTTCAGCCTTTATTTCTTTCATCACATTCTCAGTGGGTCAGAAGTTTACTTACACTCACTTAGTATTTGGTAGCATTGCCTTTAAATTGTTTAACTTGGGTCAAACGTTATGGGTAGCCTTCCACAAGCTTCCCACAATAAGTTGGATGAATTTTGGCCCATTCCTCCTGACAGAGCTGGTGTAACAGTCAGGTTTGCAGGCCTCCTTGCTCGCACACGCTTTTTCAGTTCTGCCCACAAATKTTCTATAGGATTGAGGTCAGGGCWTTGTGATRGCCACTCCAATACCTTGACTTTGTTRTCCTYAARCCATTTTGCCACAACTTTGGAAGTATGCTTGGGGTCATTGTCCATTTGGAAGACCCATTTGCGACCAAGCTTTAACTTACTGACTGATGATTTGAGATGTTGCTTCAATATATCCACATAATATTCCTCCCTCATGATGCCATTTATTTTGTGAAGTGCACCAGTCCCACCTGCAGCAAAGCACCCCCACAACATGATGCTGCCACCCCAATGTTTCACGGTTGGGATGGTGTTCTTCAGCTTGCAAGCATCCCCCTTTTTCCTCTAAACATAACAATGGTCATTATGGCCAAACAATTATATTTTTGTTTCATCAGACCAGAAGATATTTCTCCATAAAGTATGATCTTTGTCCCCATGTGCAGTTGCAAACCGTAGTCTGGCTTTTTTATGGCGGTTTTTGAGCAGTGGCTTTTTCCTTGCTGAGCGGCCTTTCAGGTTGTCRATATAGGACTCGTTTTACTCTTGGATATAGATACTTTTGTACCTGTTTCCTCCAGCATCTTCACAAGGTCCTTTGCTGTTCTGGGATTGATTTGAAATTTTAGCACCAAAGTACGTTCATCTCTAGGAGACAGAACACGTCTCCTTCCTGAGCGGTATGACAGCTGCGTGGTCCCATGGTGTTTATACTTGTTTACTATTGTTTGTACAGATGAACGTGGTACCTTCAGGCGTTTGGAAATTGCTCCCAAGGATGAACCAGACTTGTGGAGGTCTACAATTTTTTTTTCTGAGGTCTTGGATGATTTATTTTGATTTTTCCATGATGTCAAGCAAAGAGGCACTGAGTTTGAAGGTAGGCCATGAAATACATCCACAGGTACACCTCCAATTGACTCAAATTATGTCAATTAGCCTATCAGAAGCTTCTAAAGCCATGACATAATTTTCTGGAATTTTCCAAGTTGTTTAAAGGCACAATCAACTTAGTGTATGTAAACTTCTGACCCATTGGAATTGTGATACAGTGAAATAATCTGTCTAAACAATTGTTGGAAAAATTACTTGTCATGCACAAAGTAGATGTCCTAACCGACTTGCCAAAACTATAGTTTGGTAACCTTTGTAGGACACACGTTCCGCTAGCGGAACCCCCCCCACAACATTCCGCTGGAAAGGCAGCGCGGGAAATTCAAAAATATTTTTTTGAAATATGTAACTTTCACACATTAACAAGTCCAATACAGCAAATGAAAGATAAACATCTTGTTAATCTACCCATCGTGTCCGATTTAAAAAATGTTTTACAGCGAAAACACAACATATATTTATGTTAGATCATCGCCAAGTCCAAAAAACACACAGCCATTTTTCCCAGCCAAAGATAGGAGTCACAAAAAGCAGAAATTTAGATAAAATGAATCACTAACCTTTGATGATCTTCATCAGATGACACTCATAGGACATCATGTTACACAATACATGTATGTTTTGTTGATAATGTGCATATTTATATCCAAAAATCTCAGTTTACATTGGCGCCATGTTCAGAAATGCCAAAATATCCGGAGAAATTGCAGAGCCACATCAAATAAAATACTCATCATAAACTTTGATGAAAGATACATGTTTTACTTAGAATTAAAGATACACTTGTTCTTAATGCAACCGCTGTGTCAGATTTTTWAAAAACTTTACGGAAAAAGCACACCATGCAATAATCTGAGACGGTGCTCAGATATACACAACATTTCTCCGCCATGTTGGAGTCAACAGAAATACGAAATTACATCATAMATATTCCCTTACCTTTGATGATCTTGATCAGAATGCACTCCCAGGAATCCTAGTTCCACAATAAATTGTTGTTTTGTTCAATAATGTAAAATATTTATGTCCAAGTAGCTACTTTTGCTAGCAAGTTTAGTTCACATGTCCAAACGCTGGCGCCGGTCCAGGCGAACTCGGACAAAAACTTCAAAAAGTTATATTACAGGTCGAATTAACTTGTCAAACTAAGTAGAGAATCAATCTTCAGGATGTTGTAATCATATATATCCAATAACGTTCCAACCGGAGCATTCCTTTGTGTCTACAGAAGTAATGGAACGCAAGGCGATATCATGAGGAATGCGCGTGACCAAGAACTGGCATTCTGCCATACCACTGACTCAAACAGCTGCCATGCGGCCCCACATCACACTAGAGGCTTCATTCAACGTTCTACAGACTGTTGACATCTAGTGGAAGGCGTAGGAAGTGCGAACAGATCCATATCTTACTGGGATGTGAATAGGCGATGAGTTGAAAATCAACCAGCCTCAGAATTTCCACTTCCTCTTTGGAAGTTTCCCTGCCATATGAGTTCTGTTATACTCACAGACATAATTCAAACATTTTTAGAAACTTCAGAGTGTTTTCTATCCAATAGTAATAATAATATGCATATATTAGCATCTGGGACAGAGTAGGAGGCAGTTCACTATGGGCACGCTATTCATCCAAAGTGAAAATGCTGCCCCCATCCCTAAAAAGTTAACAAGAAATTTGTGGAGTGGTTGAAAAACAAATTTTAATGACTCCAACCTAAGTGTATGTAAACTTCCGACTTCAATTGTACATTCAGGAGAGGGTTTCTCACCCCCTCCCTCCTTCGACCCCCTCCTGTCTGGTCATGCAGCATTATCATGCAAAGTGTTAGCTGTGGTGTTAGCGCGAGGGTTGGAGGGAGAGAGTGAAGGAAAGCACTTTAGGAGCCTAGTGCGGCCTTCCTCTCGCTTCTACGTATTATACATGTAATGGAGCTGAAACCTGCTAGACAGTCATTCCTCCTTTTTATGAGATGGAGAGAGAGATGGCTGGACAGATCACAGTATAGATATGTTTTCCACACCTCCCCTCAAACCACCTGACAATGACATGACATTCTAAAGAATTAGACTGAAGATTTATTTAACACTGTTTTATGCGCCTCTGAGAGGTTGTTTTTCGTTTTAAAAAATTGACAAGAGGATGACATTAATACTGTTGGGAATCATATGTTTTTTGATTGAAGAAATATTTGATTTGTGAAGATAACTGCAATGCTGCTGTAGCCAATAAAGTCTACTCTGTCAGCTATAGAGAAAGCCATAGTGGTACCATACTGTGTTGACAATGCTATCCCTGACTGCAGGCTGATGTGTGTGTGGACAGGACATGACTCCTGTTATGAATGTTTCATGTGACCTTTCACCTCAGTGAATGCAATGCCATAGAGCTGTCATAAAGGTGACACAACAGCTGTCATAAGCAATCCCATCAAATCATTTGGTATTTATGACCCCATCCGTGCCCTGTGATACATTCAGTGGTTCCTCATCCTAACTCAAGATGCACAAAAGCAACTCTGTATTTTCTTGTAAATCATGCATTGWAGTCCATGAGAAATTGGAATGAATGCCCACAACATAAATCAAAGTTGAGTATTTCAGCTCATCKGCTCTGTTAGGCTGGGTGCTGCTGGGGAGGGAGGGAAGGGGGTTCCCGGCCCAGCGCAACGAGCCCAGGGACCTGATCAGGATTCTGGGCAGCTTGGCATCGATTGCTGCCTCCCTGATCCYGACTCCCAGAGAGATGTGGAGATCAAGTCATTCAGTCTCCCCCATATCACCACACTGCTGCTGCCTCACCTCAGAAACTAACCATCTCTTTCTTCTCTTTTCTACTCTCTCTCCTTGCAGCTCTGACCGCCTGATGGATGACACAATAAGGTAAGCCTAATGCAGACATACATTCTCTCTCACCGAGCATATGTTTTATTATCCATGTGGGGACCTAAAATGTATTTCCATTCAAAATCCTATTTTTCCCAGACCCCTAAACCTAACCATTACTCTTAACCCTAATTGTAACCCTAAACCTAACCTCTAAGCCTAAAATAGCTGGGAAATATCCCCACGAAGGAGAATTTTCCTTGTTTTACTATCCTTGTTGGGACTTTTTGGGTWAATTTTTTTCCCCGGTACCCACGAGTATAGTCTCTCACACTCACACATGTACAGTACCAGTCAAAGTTTGGACAAACCAACTCATGCAAGGGTTTCTCTTTATTTTTTACTATTTTCTACATTGTAGAATAGTAGTGAAGACATCAAAACTATGAAATAACGTAAGGAATGATGTAGTAAGCAGAAAAGTGTAAAACAGATTCTTCGAAGTAGCCACCCTTTGCCTTGATTACAGCTTTGCACACTCTTGGGATTCTCTCAGCCAGCTTCATGAGGTAGTCACCTGGAATGCATTTCAATTAACAGGTGTGCCTTTGTGCAAGTTAATTTGTGTGGAATTTCTTTCCTCAATGCGTTTGAGCCAATCAGTTGTGTTTTGACAAGGTAGGGGTGGTATACAGTAGATAGCCCTATTTGGTAAAAGACCAAGTCTATATTATGGCAAGGACAGCTCAAATAAGCAAAGACATGAAGGTCAGTCAATCCTGAAAATGTCAAGAACTTTGAAAGGTTCTTCAAATGCAGTCGCAAAAACCATCAAGCGCTTTAATGAAACTGTCTCTCATGAGGACTGCCACAGGAAAGCAAGACCCAGAGTTACCTCTGCTGCAGAGGATAAGTTTGTTAGTTACCAGCCTCAGGAATTGCAGCCCAAATGAATGCTTCAGAGTTCAAGTAACACACATCTCAACTTCAACTGTTCAGAGGAAACTGCTTGAATCAGGGCTTCATGGTCGAATTGCTCCAAAGAAACCACTACTAAAGGACACCAGTAAGAAGACTTGCTTGGGCCAAGAAACATGAGGAATGGACATTAGACCGGTGGAAATCTGTCCTTTGGTCTGATGAGTCCAAATTTGAGATTTTTGGTTCCAACCGCCTTGTCTTTGTGAGACGCAGAGTAGGTGAACGGATGATCTCCGCATATGTGGTTCCCACCGTGAAGCATGGAGGGGGAGGTGTGATGGTGTGGGGGTGCTTTGCTGTTGACACTGTCAGTGATTTATTTAGATTTCAAGCACACTTAACCAGCATAGCTACTAGAGGTCGACCGATTTATGATTTTTCAACACCGATACCAATACCGATTATTGGAGGACCAAAAAAAGCCAATACCGATTAATCGGCCGATTTTTATTTATTTGTAATAATGACAATTACAACAATACTGAACACTTATTTTAACTTAATATAATACATCAATAAAATCAATTTAGCCTCAAATAAATAATGAAACATGTTCAATTTTGTTTAAATAATGCAAAAACAAAGTGTTGGAGAAGAAAGTAAAAGTGCAATATGTGCCATGTAAGAAAGCTAACGTTTAAGTTCCTTGCTCAGAACATGAGAACATATGAAAGCTGGTGGTTCCTTTTAACATGAGTCTTCAATATTCCCAGGTAAGAAGTTTTTGGTTGTAGTTATTTATAGGAATTATAGGACTATTTCTCTCTCTACGATTTGCATTTCATATACCTTTGACTTTGGATGTTCTATAGCACTTTAGTATGCAGTGTAACAGTATAGCTTCCATCCTCTGCTCGCCGCTACCTGGGCTCGAACCAGGAACACATCGACAACAGCCACCCTCGAAGGCAGCGTTACCCATGCAGAGCAAGGGGAACAACTACTCCAAGTCTCAGAGCAAGTGACGTTTGAAACGCTATTAGCGCGCACCCCGCTAACTAGCTAGCCATTTCACATCGGTTACACCAGCCTAATCTCGGGAGTTGATAGGCTTGAATTCATAAACAGAGACTGCTGGCAAAACGCACGAAAGTGCTGTTTGAATGAATGCTTACGAGCGTGCTGGTGCCACCATCGCTCAGTCAGACTGCTCTATCAAATCATAGACTTAATTATAACATAATAACACACAGAAATACGAGCCTTAGGTCATTAATTGGTCGAAACCGGAAACTATCATCTCGAAAACAAAACATTTATTCTTTCAGTGAAATACGGAACCGTTCCGTATTTTATCTAATGGGTGGCATCCATCAGTCTAAATATTCCTGTTACATTGCACAACCTTCAATGTTATTGTCATAATTACGTAAAATTCTGGCAAATTAGTTCGCAATGAGCCAGGCAGCTCAAACTGTTGCATATACCTGACTCTGCGTGCAATGAACGCAAGAGAAGTGACACAATTTCACCTGGTTAATATTGCCTGCTAACCTGGATTTCCTTTAGCTAAATATGCAGGTTTAAAATTATATACTTCWGTGTATTGATTTTAAGAAAGGCATTGATGTGTATGGTTAGGTACACGTTGGGGCAACGACAGTCCTATTTCGCGAATGCGCACTGCAACGATTATATGCAACGCAGGACAGGCTAGATAAACTAGTAATATCATCAACCATGTGTAGTTATAACTAGTGATTATGATTGATTGATTGTTTTTATAAGATAAGATTAATGCTAGCTAGCAACTTACCTTGGCTTCTTACTGCATTCGCGTAACAGGTGGGCTCCTCGTGAGGCAGGTGGTTAGAGCGTTGGACTAGTTAACCGTAAGGTTGCAAGATTGAATGCCTGAGCTGACAAGGTAAAAATCTGTCGTCCTGCCCCTGAACAAGGCAGTTAACCCACCGTTCCTAGGCCGTCATTGAAAATAAGAATGTGTGCTTAACTGACTAGTTAAATAAAGGTGTAAAAAAATAAAATAATACATAATCGGCGTCCAAAATTACCGATTTCCGATTGTTAGGAAAACTTGAAATCGGCCCTAATTAATCGGCCATTCTGATTAATCGGTCGACCTCTAATAGCTACCACAGCACTGTGGCACAGCACTTCAACAGGACAATGACCCAACACCTCCAGGCTGTGTAAGGGCTATTTGACGAAGAAGGAGAGTGATGGAGTGCTTCATCAGATGACCTGGCCCCCACGATCACCTGACCTCAACCCAGTTGAGATGGTTTGTGATGAGTTGGACCGCAGAGTGAAGGAAAAGCAGCCAACAAGTACTCATCATATGTGGGAACTTCTTCAAGACTGTTGGGAAGGCATTCCAGGTGAAGCTGGTTGAGAGTGTGTAAAGCTGTCATCAAGGCAAAGGGTGGCTACTTTGAAGAATCTAAGATATGTATGTTTATTTGGATTTGTTTTAAAACTTTTTTGGTTACTATATGATTCCGTATGTGTTATTTCATATTTTTGATGTCTTCACTATTATTCCACAATGTAGAAAATAGTAAAAATAAAGGAAAACCCGTGAATGACAAGGTGTTTCCAGACTTTTGACTGGTACTTATATATATAATTTTTTGGGCTTATTTGTCTATCCTGGCTCCAGAATTGGGGGGTTGGTGTGGTAGTTGTGGTAGAAATTCTATAGGAAGAGGGACTGAAGATTCTTTCAAACAACAACTTTATTATAAGATATGCGAAAATGGAGCAGGTCAACAATCCACTCACCTTGCACAGTTAAAAAGCCCAACGAACAGAGTTGGCTTYCTCCTTTAATAGAATGTACATCTTCTTGTCTATGTGACAGTTAGCAGAATTCTCTTTTTCTACCTGCAATTCCCACATAGCTAAATTCCTGCCGATCGTAAACACAGAAGGTCACACTGCGGTGTCACACAAGGCAAGTTTGTATCAGAAAACAATACTACCATATAACGTACAATATTTAAGAAAAAAACAGCATAGTATGTCTAATTAAACAGTAATTAAATGTCATGAAAATTAATTTCCTCCACATAGCTACAGTGGATGTTAGACATCTCCATGGGCATGAGGTGAAGTCTAAAGAGTCGAGTACAGAGACATTAGTGATCCTGACAAATCAGATGGTGACTTGTGTGGAGCGCTTTGCCTCTGACCCCACCTCTTAACATCCAYTGTGACACCATTAGATGAAGAGATTACACCATTAGCCCAGAGATGGATACAAGATCAGCTTTCAGGCCTAAGTGGGCTGATATGGTCAAGCACAGTTTGAGGAGAGAGGAAGTGGACTATGCCGCTATCCCTCCCACCATCTCAGACTCCCTGTTGCATTTTTTCCTACCACCATGTCAGCCTCCCTGTTACCTCTGCCTCATATGCCATAAGGGGTGTCCCCAACCTCCCCAGTCATGTGTGGCCAACCAGCCCAACCTCCTCCACCCTCCCTCCCCATCCCATCCATCTTCTCTCCTTGCCGCAGTCCACCCACAGATTGCTGCCCGTAGGGGAGGCTACTGGCACAGGTGCTTCATTAAGTGGACTTGTGAGCCATGCAGCGCCTCTTCCCGTCCAGCCTCCCTCTCCCACTCTCCTTCCTCTTGTTTAAGTGAAGCAGAAAATTACACTGGATGAGAAAGTCACCATCATTACCGGTTCTCTCGAAGCCTTGAACACGCCTAACAAGACACACACAGCGAGAAGATAATGAAGCTTCTTTTTTCTCTTGGTTGTTTGTGTTATTATGCCCTGTGGGGGCGAGGAGGGCTGAGATATGATTGATTTATGTGTCTTAATATGCAATCAGGTTTTAAGACCCTTTCACAGGTTGGAGATAACACCTGGCAATGTTTTGAGAGTAACAGTTGATCAGGTACTCCAGTGAGTCCCCCGAAGCAGAAACGAAAGTGTGAGATTCTTACAACACAAAAATGCTGTTTTTCGTAGTTACATTAACATCTCCATATTTAGATGTTTCAAATTGCAGTTAGACTGGAGAGAATTGGTCTCAATAAACATATCTAGAAGCCCCACAGCGAGTTTACTTTAGGTCATTTTCCTTGAGATGCTAACGGTAATGAGCTAAGCTAGTTTAGCATTGAGCTGGTGTTCAGCCAGGTTGAGTCAGTGTGTGTGTATGAGTTAGCATTAGACCAGCCCCTATCAGATAGCAGCTCTGATTGCCAGTAGCACATTAGCGTAGCGCTAATGCTGGCCCAGTGTTACAGTCCGTCAGCAGTGTTGGGCTTTGGGAAGAGAGGCGATCTGTCTTCCCCTCTGACTCTGGAGAACATGATATATGAGCTAGACCCTTGGCATAGAGAGAGATTGTCCCCTCAGCAATACCCTGCAAGAGGTGTTGCACACGCTTACTGTATTTACTCAGACTCACATTGTACYTACAAAGAAAACAGAGTACACATTTTAAACAACCACACTTTCTCAATCAAACTCACTCGCACCCATGCATACACACTCAAACACACAGTGCACTCACATCCTTGCTCAGTCAAACTCACTCAAAAACACCAAACACGCACATATGCTCACTCACCTGACCAAGTCACTAATCTGACAACCAGGCTCAGTATACTAGGTTCTGACAGCCATGTAAACAAGTCTGGTTGACCCCCCCCCCCCTGGGTTCTACTCACAAAGGGCCATACCTGGCCTAGGGGGCCCCCAGGACACCCTTTTCGTGTTTTACTGTTGTCACCTTGTTACAGTCTCTGAGGCCAGGGCTGTCTGTTGCGTAATCCTACCTGTCCCTGCAGCTAGGCAATTAGCCTCAACAGATTTGTTCCCATATTTGTAACCAGGGATAAATTGTTTACATCTGTTTTGATCCCAACCATTTTTCTCCTCGCTGCCCCCAAAAAAGAGGCTGCCTGTATCCTGTATTTAAATCCAGGAATTCCACTTAAAAACAAATCTATCAGTATGTTGCCAAATACTGTCTTATTTGAGGTCTTAGCACGTTATAAGGGAAGTCATTGGGAGAGGGGTTTTGTGCTGTGGATTAAGGTGCAGGGTTAACTATATCAGATGCCATTGCGGGGCTAAAAGGAGTTGAGTGTTAACTGTCAAAATATATTTAACTAACTGGATTCTCTCAAACAGCTTCATTAAGGTAGTCACCTGGAATGCATTTCAATTAACAGGTGTGCCTTGTTAAAAGTTAATTTGTGGAATTTCTTTCCTTCTTAATGCGTTTGAGCCAATCAGTTGTGTTGTGACAAGGTAGGGGTGGTATACAGAAGACAGCCCTATTTGGTAAAAGACGTCCATATTATGGCAAGGACAGCTCAAATAAGCAAATACATTATTAAGTCATGAAGGTCAGTAAATCTCAAAAACTTTGAAAGTGTCTAAGTGCAGTCGCAAAAACCATCAAGCGCAATAATAAAACTGGCTCTCGCGAGGACCGCCACTGGAAAGGAAGACCCAGAGTTACCTCTGCTTCAAATGACAAGTTAATTAGAGTTATCAGCCTCAGAAATTGCAGCCCAAATTAATGCTTCAGAGAGTTCAAGTAACAAGACACATCTCAACATCAACTGTTCAGAGGAGACTGTGTGAATCAGGGCTTCATGGTTGAATTGCTGCAAGGAAACTACTACTAAAGGACACCAATAAGAAGAGAATTGCTTGGGCCAAGAAACACGAGCAATGGACATTAGACCGGTGGAAGTCTATCCTTTTGGTTTGATGATTCCAAATTYGTGGTTTTTGGTTCCAACCGCCGTGTCTTTGTGAGACGCAGAGTAGGTGAACGGTTGATCTCCGCATGTGTGGTTCCCACCATGAAGCATGGAGGAGGTGGTGTTATGGTGCTTTGCTGGTGACAGTCTGTGATTTATTTWGAATTCAAGG
This sequence comes from Salvelinus sp. IW2-2015, assembly GCF_002910315.2. Classification (NCBI taxonomy): domain Eukaryota; kingdom Metazoa; phylum Chordata; class Actinopteri; order Salmoniformes; family Salmonidae; genus Salvelinus; species Salvelinus sp. IW2-2015. The sequence continues at coordinate 4,481,495 of NC_036841.1, read as the reverse complement.
CTCACTTAACCAGCATGGCTACCACAGCATTCTGCAGTGATATGCCATCCCATCTGGTTCGCGCTTAGTGCGACTGTCATTTGTTTTTCAACAGGACAATGACCCAACAAACCTCCAGGCTGTGTAAGGGTTATTTGACCACAAAGGAGAGTGGTGGAGTGAAGCATCAGATTACATGGCCTCTACAATCACCAGACCTCAACCCAGTTGAGATGGTTTGGGATGAGTGAAGGAAAAGCAGCCAACAAGTGCTCAGCGTATTTGGGAACTTCTTCAAGACTGTTGGAAAAGCATTCCAGGCGAAGCTGGTTGAGAGAATGCCAAGAGTGTGCAAAGCTGTCAAGGCAAAGGGTGACTCTCATATCAATTTTCTTTTTTATTTGTTTAACACTTTTTGGTTACTACATGATTCCATATGTGTTATTTCATAGTTTTGGTGTCTTCACTATTATTCTAACAATGTAGTGTGTTTGTGTGCACCTACCCTTGCCACCACTCCTGAAAAATTACCTAGGGGAAACACTGTGTGTGTGCTGGCAGTACATGCCTCAGTGTTTCTGTGCGCTAATATCCACCGGTCCTCAGTGACTCAGCTCCCCCTGTAATGCTCTCTCTCGCTCTCTGCATTTTAAGTTACTGTGAAAGYCCCCCCCCAAATGGATTTCTCCTCCTCCACCCACCTTCTGTCTGTCATGGTAGTTGCACTTTTGGGGACCTACACACACAATCGTGGCTCATACTCTCTGCTAGAAAAAAGCTGTTTATAACATAGCAGAAGTCTTACAGGGTTGATATTGTAGGGTGGGTCACCTCTCCCATTTAACCTATGTAAAMTACCGTTCAAAAGTTTGGGGTCATTTTAGAAATGTCTTTGTTATTTAAAGAAAAAATTAAATAGTACCCKCAAAACACCAGTCTCAACGTCAACAGTGAAGAGGCGATTCCGGCATGCTGGCCTTCTAGGCAGAGTTTCTCTGTCCGGTGTCTGTGTTCTTTTGCCCATCTTAATCTTTTCTTTTTTTTGGCCAGTCTGAGAGATGGCTTTTTCTTTGCAACTCTGCCTAGAAGGCCAGCATCCCGGAGTCACCTCTTCACTGTTGACGTTGAGACTGGTGTTTTGCGGGTACTATTTAATGAAGCTGCCAGTTGAGGACTTGTGAGGTGTCTGTTTCTCAAACTAGACACTCTAATGTACTTGTCCTCTTGCTCAGTTGTGCACTGGGGCCTCCCACTCCTCTTTCTATTCTGGTTAGAGCCAGTTTGCACTCTTCTGTGAAGGGAGCAGTACACAGCGTTGTACGAGAGCTTCAGTTTCTTGGCAATTTCTCGCATGGAATAGCCTTCATTCCTCAGAACAAGAATAGACTGACGAGTTTCAGAGGAAAGTTCTTTGTTTCTGGCCATTTTGAGCCTGTAATCGAACCCGCTGATGCTCCAGATACTCAACTAGTCTAAAGAAGGCCAGTTTTATTGCTTCTTTAATCAGAACAACAGTTTTCAGCTGTGCTAACATCATTGCAAAAGGGTTTTCTAATGATCAATTAGCCTTTTAAAATGATTAACTTGGATTAGCGAACACAATATGCCATAGGAATACAGGGGTGATGGTTGCTGATAATGGGCCTCTGGTTGTCAATGTAGATAATCCATAAAAAATCAGCCGTTTCCAGCTACAATAGTAATTTACATCATTAACAATGTTTACACTGTATTTCTGATTCATTTGATGTTATTTTAATGGACAAAATTTTTGCTTTTCTTTCAAAAACAGGGACATTTCTAAGTGACCCCAAACTTTTGAACGGTAGTGTATGTCATTGTCTTCTTCTTCTCTCCCTGCAGTATTGCCATGGCGACCAAGGAGAACATGACATCCCAGAGAGGGCTATTGAAGTCCATACAGAGCAGAGTCAACACTCTGGCCAGTATCCTTTACAACACCAAGCAAACCTTATGAACATTGGAGATTCTCCATTAAAAATCATGTATTTTTGTCCTAGACTAGGCTTAATCTTTGTCTGGGAAGGCAACCCTATGTTCATGTCTGTGTGAGAAAGAACAAATTCACAAATATGCCTTATTTTTCCTTTTAATCAGACAAGAACTTCTGGAGATTGTTAACTTTTATCAGATCATAATTGTCTTTTAAGGCCACCTAGTAGACACTTTTATCCAAAGCAATTTACAGAAGTGAGTACATGTTATGTGATTCCCGCAGGAACTGAACCCACGACCTTGGCATCGTTAGCGCAACACTCTTACTCATTAGGCTTCTTATTTACTGTACTATTACAGTAAATAAGAATAATTTACTGTACTGTGAGCTGCAACCAGACACAATACAGCTATAGAGTCCCATAAACAATGAAAGCCAGAGTGCCTGTCGGTTCACATTACGCATCCTAACTGTTTAAAAGGCACACTGAGCATGTTTCAATTAGAACGCTTTATCTCAGTCTGAGGCTCCAGAGACATCCTCCAGTGGTCTTCAAACTTTTCCTGTTGAAAAGTGATATCCCAAGTATAAATACAGTAAAGTACATGCACTAAAGTGGTAAAAGAAATATGTTTTGAGCAAAATTTGTGTGATTTTTACACACAACTGCAAACTTCAAGGAGTAGGGTATTCAATGAGTTGGTCTGATGTGAATTTGTGATGTCATCTGCCTCCCACCTTGCTTGAGGAACAATTGAGGAGAAAAAGAGCAACAAAAGAGGCTAGCCCCCCCACCCCTCCACTTGTGCTATGTCATGACATACCTGGACCACCTATTGAGATGTGCCTTTTGTTAAGTAAATCAGGTGTTAAATGAGCTGAAAAGGAGACTGGATCACCGCTAATGGGTGCTTGATTCTGTCTGGTCTCTTCTCTTTTCTCAGAGAGCATTGTTATCAGGCCTTCCGGCCAGCGATTCCGTATTTTCCTCACATGGGACACCAGCCTCTGGAGAGAGAAACTCTTATCGATTCTAAGGAAATATCTGAGCATTCTGAGCAATCTGATCCAATCTGGTCCATTTAACTGGGGGGGTTCACTGCTGCTAGGGTTTTCTGTGAACAACATACAGTTCCTTCGGAAAGTATTCAGACCCCTTGACTTTTCCCAAATGTTGTTACATTACAGCCTTATTCTTAAATATGATTTTAAAAATGTGTCTACAAATGTGTCTATTGTGTGCAATCTACACACAATACCTCATAATGACAAAGCGAAAACAGKTTTTTTGATGATTTTTTAATATACATTTTTTACATAAGTATTCAGACCCTTTGCTATGAGACATGAAATTGAGCTCAGGTGCATCCTGTTTACATTGATCATCCTTGAGATGTTTCTACAACTTCGTTGGAGTCCACCTGTGGTAAATTCAATTGATTGGACATGATTTGGAAAGGCACACACCTGTCTATATAAGGTCCCACAGCTGACAGTGCATGTCAGAGCAAACACCAAGCCATGAGGTCGAATTAATTGTAATTAGAGACAGGATTGTGTTGAGGCACAGATCTGGGGAAGGGTAGAAAAACAATTATGCAGCATTGAAGGTCCCAAAGGACACATTGGCCTGCATCATTCTTAAATGGAAGAAGTTTGAAAACTCCTAGACTCTTCCTAGAACTGGTTTCCCGGCCAAACTGAGCAAGGGGAGAAGGGCCTTGGTCAGGAAGGTGACCAAGAACCCAGTAGTCACACTGACAGAGCTCCAGAGTTCCTCTGTGGAGATGGGAGAACCTTCCAGAAGGACAACCATTTCTGCAGCACTCCACCAATCAGGCCTTTATGGTAGAGGGGCCAGACGGAAGCCAGTCCTYAKTAAAAGGCACATGACAGCCCACTTGKAGTTTGCCAAAAGGCATCTAAAGGACTCTGACCATGAGAAACAAGATTCTCTGGTCTGCTGAAACCAAGATGAAMCTCTTTGGCCTGAATGCCAAGCGTCACCTCTGGAGGAAACCTGGCATCATCCCTACGGAAGCATGGTGGTGGCAGAATCATGCTGTGGGGAGTCTGGATCGAGGCAAAGATGAACGGAGCAAAGTACAGAGAGCTCCTTGATGAAAACCTGCTCCAGASCGCTCAGGACCTCACACTGGGGCGAAGGTACACCTTCCAACAGGACAATGACCCTAAACACACAGCCAAGACAATGCAGGAGTGGCTTCGGGACAAGTCTCAATGTCCTTGAGTGGCCCAGCCAGAGCCCAGACTTAAACCTGATCAAACATCTCTGGGGAGACCTGCAGCAATGCTCCCCATCCAACCTGACAGAGCTCGAGAGGATCTGCAGAGAAGAATGGGAGAAACTCCCCAAATACAGGTGTGCCAAGCTTGTAGCGTCATAGCCAAGATGACTCGAGGCTGTAATCGCTGCCAAAGGTGCTTCAACAAAGTACTGAGTAAAGGGTCTGAATAGTTTTATAAATTTGCAAAAATTTCCAATATTGTTTTTGCTTTGTCATTATGGGGTATTGTGTGTGGGTTGACTATTTAATACATTTTAGAATAAGGCTGTAACCTAACAAAATGTGGAAAAAGTCAAGGGCTCTGAATACTTTCCGAAGGCGATGTATAGGATAATATTTCAYTTTGCTGTCAAAAGAGACAATTTCAGAACAGACAAAACATTTGCAGACTCAACAGAAAAGCAGGCAGTTTGGCATTTTTAGATTCTAATTCAGCAATAAGGCCCGAGTTGGGTGTGGTATATGGCCTAAATACCACGGCTAAGGGCCAGCCAAGTGCCAACCACCTCTTATTGCAAGTAATGTTCAGATAATCATTAACTTCTTATGGCTGCAATCCCRTTAACGGGATGATATGACAACAGCCAGTGAAAGTGCAGGGCGCCAAATTCAAAACAACAGAAATCTCATAATWAAAATTCCTCAGACATATATTCAGGATTTTTTTTTCTCATTTTGTCTGTTATAGTTGAAGTGTACCTATGATAAAAAATTACAGGCCTCTCTCATCTTTTTAAGTGGGAGAACTTGCACAATTGGTGGCTGACAATACTTTTTTGCCCCACTGTACATGTGTCTTATACCATTTTAAAGGTAATCTTGTTGTTAATCCCACCAAAGTGTCCGATTTCAAATATGCTTTTCAGCGAAAGCACCACAAACGATTATGTTAGGTCACCACCAGGCCACAGAATAAGCACAGCCATTTTTCCAGCCAAAGATAGCAGTCACAAAAAGCACAAATAGAGATAAAATTAATCACTAACCTTTGATGATCTTCATCAGATGATACTCATAGGACTTCATGTTATACAATACATGTATGTTTTGTTTGATAAAGTTCATATTTATATAAAAAAAATCTGAGTTTACATTGGAGTGTTACGTTCACTAGTTCCAAAAACATCCAGTGATTTTGCATAGCCACATCTATTCAACAGAAATACTCATCATAAATGTAGATGATAATACAAGTTATACACATGGAATTATAGATATACCTCTCCTTAAACTTTACGGAAAAAGCAAACCATGCAATAATCTGAGACGGCACTCAGAACTATAGTCAAATTAGCCGCCATGTTGGAGTCAACAGAAACCAGAAATTACATGATAAATATTCCCTTACCTTTGATGATCTTCATCAGAATGCACTCCCAGGAATCCCAGGTCCACAATAAATGCTTGATTTATTCGATAATGTCCGTTATTTATGTCCAATTAGCTACTTTGGTTAGCGCGTTTGGTAAACAATTCCAAAGTCACTAAGCGCGTTCACTAAAACGTGACGAAATGTCCAAAAGTTCCGTAACAGTCAGTAGAAACATTTCAAACAATGTATTGAATCAATCTTTAGAATGTTGTTAACATAAATCTTGAATAACGTTCCAACCGGAGAATTACATTGACTTCAGATGAGCGATGGAACGGAGCTCCCTCTCATGTGAACGCGCATGGTCAAAGAATGGTCACCTCATGGCAGTGGTGACTAATTCTCCTCTCATTCGGCCCCCCTTCACAGTAGTCATCAGACAAAGTTCTACAGACTGTTGACATCTAGTGGAAGCCGTAGGAAGTGCAAACAAATTCATATCTCTGTAATTTCAATGGGATCTTGGTTGAAAATCCACCAGCCTCAGAATTTCCACTTCCTGTTTGGATTTTTTCTCAGGTTTTTGCCTGCCATATGAGTTCTGTTATACTCACAGACATAATTCAAACAGTTTTAGAAACTTCAGAGTGTTTTCTATCCAATACTACTAATAATATGCATATATTAGCAACTATGACTGAGGAGCAGGCCGTTTACTCTGGGCACCTCTGTGCACCTTTCATCCAAGCTACTCAATACTGCCCCTGCAGCCATAACAAGTTAAATTGGAAATATAAACTGGGTGGTTTGAGCCCTGAATGCTGATCAAATCAAGTCATATTTTATTGGTCACATACACGTGTTTAGCAAATGTTATTGCGGGTGTGGCGAAATGCTTGTGCTTCTAGCTCCGACAGTGCAGTAATATCTAACAGTTTCATAACATATACCCAAAATACAAGCAAATCTAAGTAAGGAATGGATTAAGAATATATATACACATGTCAGAGCAGCATTGGACTGTGACACAGTGGCATAGTATGGAGTACAGTATATACATATGAGATGGGTGATGCAATATTTACAAACAATTAAAGTGACTAAGATACCGTATAATAGTATAGAGTACAGTTTACACATAAGAGTTGAGTAATTTAAGATACTGAGACATTAAAGTGGCCAGTGATTCCTAATATATGTCTATAGGCAGCAGCCTCTAATGTGCTAGTGATGGCTGTTTAACAGTCTGATGGCCTTGAGATAGAAGATGTTTTTCAGTCTCTCGGTCCYGGCTTTGACGCACCTGTACTGACCTCGCCTTCTGGATGATAGCGGGGTGAACAGGCAGTGGCTCGGGTGGTTGTTGTCCTTGATGATCTTTTTGGCCTTGCTATGGCATCGGGTGCTGTAGATGTCCTGGCGGGCGGGAAGTTTGCCCCCGATAATGCGTTGGGCAGACCGCACCACCCTCTGAAGAGCTTTGCGGTTGTGGGCGGTGCAGTTGCCGTACCAGACAGTGATACAGCCCGACAGGGTGCTCTCAATTGTGCATCTGTAAAAGTTTGTGAGGGTTTTAGGTGTTCTTCTTTAGCCTCCTGAGGTTGAAGAGGCTCTGTTGTGCCTTTTTCACCACACTGTCTGTGTGGGTGGTCCATTTCAGTTTGTCAGTGATGTGTACGCCAAGGAACTTGAAGCTTTCCACCTTCTCCACTGCGGTCCCATCAATGTGGATGGGGGGGTGCTCCCTCTGCTGTTTCCTGAAGTCCACAGTCATCTCCTTAGTTTTGTTGACGTTGAGTGAGAGGTTGTTTTCCTGGCACCACMCTCCGAGCCCTCACCTCCTCCTTGTAGGCCGTCTCATCATTGGTAATCAAGCTTACTACTGTTGTGTCGTCTGCAAACTTGATGATTGAGTTGGAGGCGTGCTTGGCCACGCAGTCATAGGTGAACAGGGAGTACAGGAGTCGGCTGAGCACGCACCCTTGTGGGGCCCCCGTGTTGAGGATCAGCAAAAGTGTTGTTTCCTACCTTCACCACCTGGGGGTGACCCGTCAGGAAGTCCAGGACCCAGTTGCTCAGGACGGGTTTCAGACTGCTCTAATTACGTTGATAACCAGTTTATAATAGCAATAAGGCACCTCAGGGGGTTGTGATATATGGCCAATATACCACTCCTAAGGGTTGTGTCCAGGCACTCAGCGACGCGTCATGTCTAAGAACAGCCCTTAGCCGTGGTGTATTGGCCATATACCATACCTCCTCGGGTCTTATTGCTTGATTATACCCCGGCTGTCAGCCAATCAGCATTCAGGGCTCGAACCACCCAGTTTATATTTCCAATGTAATGATTATTTGAACATTACTTGTAATAAGAAGTGGTTGGTTCTGTTTGCCTTAACTTCCTTCTCCAGATCGTTTCCCAGCCATCAACAACCTCGTCCAGCGAATCAACCTGCGGAAGAGACGAGACTCCCTAATCCTGGGCGGAGTCATCGGCGTTTGCACCATCCTCCTGCTGCTCTACGCCTTCCACTGATGACGGACAGACCGGTCAAAACAATCGTTACTCTGCGTTTGTAACATCGGAATCAGAACTCTGGAGAATGGGCTTTAGTGATTGGAGGCTACTGGACAGACAGACACCCTCTTGGCCCAATCGGTTAACAGGATTGATCGAAGGCAGCATGGACTACCTGATTTGTATTTAGCAGTGGGAGGGAAGGATGGAGAACGATATGTGAGATGGAGCAGCACCTTTTTATTTTTTATCAAAAGTTTGTGCTGTTCAACTCTGGTTAAGGGAACAGAGACCAAATGTACTGGTATGACTAGATTTGAAAGGATTAAATATATATATATATATATATATAATTCTTTCAAATCTATTAGTACCTTGAGATAGGCAAAAGTCATAGGCGCAAGTCAGGCAAGTCATATATATATATGACTTGCCTATCTCAAGGTACTAATAGATTTGAAAGAATTATATATAAAAAAATATATATAAAAAGAACACTTGCTTTAAGGAGTGTAATGGTCTGAAGACAGACGGTGGAAACGAAAGAGGGACTGTCTGTTGATTTCTGTGATGGAAGGATTTTTAGTTGAATGGTCCTTTTTCGTGATGGGATATTCAGGAGGTTCATCATCATCATGGCCTGTACATTGTGCATTATTAATAAATTATTAATTTACAGTATGTGATACTAGGCACTTATTTTATTTGTCTATTTTTTTTACTTCGACATGTATTGATAAACTGTATTTTTCATTGAAGACCATTGATAGAACTCCAGTGCTGCAAGTACCGTTATTCTTTAAACAATGGCCACATTCAGGTGTATGGTTCAACTAAAACTGTGAAAGTCCCAGACTTCTTCCATTACGTGTTTCCTTCAACTCACAACCTCTACATCAGGGCTGCCCAACCCTCTTCCTGGAGATCTACTGTCCTGTGGGTTTTCAGTCCAACCCTAATTTAACACAACTGATTCTACTAATTAGCTGCTCAACAAGACCATAACTAGTTGAATCTCATACGAGGAATTAGGGTTGGACTGAAAAACTACAGATCAGGAAGAGGGTTGGGCAGCCCTGGGCTACATTCTAAGATTCATCTACTTCGCTTAATATGCCACTTAGCAGACACATATCTACAGTACAGTGAGTGCATGCATACTTTTTTCATGTGTATGTGCTCCCCTGTGGGGATGGAACCCACAACGTTGGTGTTGCTAGCACCATGCTCTCACTAACTGAGCCACACAAGATCACTTGAAATCCAGAGATCTGTAAGAGTGATCAGYATTCAGGCCTCTGTCCTTCTTCATGATCTAGGATCTAAGGCCTACCTTGAGATAGGCAAAAATCAACAAACTTTACGTCATACATTGATGTCAACTGAACATTTCCCCCAGCTCTAGGCTGAATAATTGCTTATTCAACTAACATTTAACATCCCTAATATGAACGTTGATTTGAAAGATGCTACAGTTCTAAGGAGTTTAGTTTCTTTCGCTTGAAACTGTCAGTGGCATTTTAAGTGGTTTTACAGTGGAAGTGGCTGGAGATGTTTCAGTAAACAAGGCTGCAGCAGCTAGATTACTGTTGGGGTAATGAGGTGCTCACATGAATTCACTCTGACAGAATCTGAGTCACCCGCACACACTCCCTCAGACCTCTGTTTTGTAAAACTGTGTACCTGCCTGCTTTGGGAGCATGTGTGTGTCGTGACAGCCACACTGCAGGGGAGATGTAACTGCAGTCTGTGGGGGGTGACGGCTTCCCCCCAGGACTCTACAGGAACCTGTCATGACTCCCCTGTCATCTCCATAGTCAACTACTGAGTTTTAAATGAATTACCTCGTCTTTCTGTCTCTGTTACATCTCACCATTTATCATCTGGTAACTAGACATGGATGTTTTAGTCTCAGTTGACTGAAATATTGAAGTTTGTTATATTTGTATAGCTACATGAAGTGGGATTATCTATAACCATTCCAAGTACACCAATTTCCCCCTTTTTCATGTGATGTCACTGTCCTTTATTCCTTTCATTCTTTATCTCTATTTTCAGGTTTCTCTCTCTTCTCTGAGGGTAAATGGGGACTGTATTTTGGCATCTGAGTGCAGTACTGCTATTGGTCTATAACTGGTTCAACAAACATCCTTACAGTAAACACAGCTAGCCTACTCTGGTGCTACAGTGTAGAGTCTGAATATTTCATATCCTTTTGTCTGGTTTGAAGATCACTGGAGCAGAACTAAGTATTGTGTACTTTCACTGTGACTCAAGTTCTTCCACAAAGAAGTATAAAGTGAGTTTAAAAGGCTGATTCTAGCACAGCTCACAGATGCAACTCACATGAGGGTGTCTAATGACGTGTAGGAGAACCACAAACAAGTAAAGGTGGCGTCACCAAAAAAAACGACTATTTGAGAAATCAAGCAAACATTTTGTTTTTGTGGGTCCATAGACCTTTCAAGCACACTTGACTTGCGAGGCTCGTTCTATTTATGAGTTCATCCGATTTTTCAGAGCAACAGGATATACCAAGGGGCTACTACTGTAGCTAAAGAGAGCCAATCGTATTCTTTAATAATCAATAAAAAAATATTACTAAAAAGGTTCATTCTTAGAGTAGTCAGAGTGTGTATATGCTAACATGCTTGTTTAGCTCCACAGCTTTCCCTGTTCTAGTGTTCCAGACAGGAACATTCACTTTGATCATTATGTCAGTGGAGCTACTGCTGCTTTACTCCAGATGCCACTTTAAAAGGCAGGTTGTCTGACCCTTTACACCCCCTCTCTCACACTCCCCCTAGACCATTCCTCTATGACATAATCTGTCCATGCACAAACACAAACACACAGATCAATGCTATCCAAACCCACAGATCAATGCTATCCAAACACACAGATCAATGCTATCCAAACCCACATAAATCAATCCAACTCACCGGAGACCATGCATGATAACGTTTATTCCAGACGTGCAGAATGTTCACAACAGAGATGGAAACCAGCATATACATATGCTATCAAAAGGGGAAGAAATAAGGACATAAAAAAATAGACATGAATTGAAAGTCACTGTTTTACTGACACAGAACAGCTTGTATGCATCTCGCAGCAGAAAGATGGTCAGGGAAGTATGTGTTGTAAAAGTGGAATTTCATGTGATAACAGTGTAATTACCAGACAAATTTGTCTTATAGGCATTATGTTGAATTTTGGATTTTCAATGGCAGACTGAGTTACTGACTCTCCTGCTGGGTCGGGGTCTCCCCCTCTCTCTCTTCTCTGCTGTTTACTCTTACTGTATGACAAAAGCAGACGTCTACTTTCCCCCCCAAGGCAGGTTTCTAAAAGCCCTTTAGGTGTGTGTGGGAAGTTAGTTTGTGCATGCCTGTTGCCCAGAGATAAACATTAGAGCTCTTTAGACAGGGATGTCTCTTAAGCCCATCTGTCAAGGGAAGCACACAGGCTGCACGAGCGTCCTATTGTACAATATAACTTGCTGCCCTTTTTGTTATCATACCCAAAGATGTGCTGTAAGGCTGTCTTGAGTTCAGTGCTTTTAAACATCGTGACCATGTTGAGTCATTCACCCGCTGTGGTCCTATTTCTATTTGTTGTTTCTAGAAATACAGTACAGATGCCAAAAATGTTCACAGATTGTCAAGAGAGTTTCCAGGTTTTATCTAGTGCTTTGCATGCTTAGACAGGGGCAGAATTGTTTTTTTATTCAGCAAGGAATTAACCAATGTGTGTTCATAGTTTAGAGGATTCAAAGGAGACCTCAAATGTTAATATGGTGACCTTTTTCACCAATTACAGGTGCTTTTTCAATCACTTTATATCTCTTTGAACATTTTAAATTCAGGCCAGATCAATTCAATCAAATTATCATATAACTATTTCTCTTTGATCTCATGTGTAGCTAACACCTACATTAGCCCTTGAAAAGACAAGCAGTTGAATCAAGAAAACATGAATAATCGCTAATGTCAACTTACAGTATTGAAATCTTATGGGAGTTGAAGAGCATGAGTTATGAGAGTAATACAAACATGAATGTAAGTCCAAACAAGGGTGTTATGAAGCATCATGTAGTGGTTATGAAGGTTTTATAAGAGGTGTTAAAACATCTGAAATGTGTCAATATAACAGTTCTTTGTTGTGTTACCGCCGTAGAATTTGAACCAACTGTGTGACTTATTCCAGATGGCATGGTGACACATTTGAATACAGACAAATTAGTGTGTTACAGTACAGGTACAGAGAGAACTGCTGCCAATCAATCAATCAAACCTCAAAACAATGTTCCTTTAACGTTACAGTGGGTCCTTACAGTGACATACAAAAACCTGGGTACCATTTAGCCCAAAGCATGCCTATATAATATTGCATATATATTCTATAAATACATGTCATACCGATACAGCACGGTGGCAATAGGTTAAGGATTGGTGTTGGTCTCTGTAGTACTACAAAATACATTCAGTGAAACAAGTTACATTAACAGTCCAGGTAATGAGACAAGGTACTGGGGTAGGGTGAGTTGGAGGGGGAGCTAGGGGGCAGTGGGGAAGGGGAGAGGGATAGTTCTGACAAATTGAATATCCTCAGACTTATGCCCATGTTCTGGCATGGATGTTTGGAGAGGGGATGGGGAGGGTAGGCATGCGCATTAATATAGTCAGACCCCTCCCACAGCAAGGCAGGGGAAAGGGGAGGGGGGATTATGTTTCTGTCCTTTCTGTCCACAGTCAACCCACATGGAGCCGAAACACTCACATTATGTACAATTCACTCTCCAAAGGCTCTAAGCAACTGGCTCGTTATATCCCAAAGTAAAAACACAGACAAACAAATATGAATTCACAAACAAAATTAAGAAGGTTGGCTATCTACAGTCAAGACATGCATGCAAGTGGTCTCTTATTTTTGTCAAAAACCTACAAAAAAAACAACATAAATTCAAAAACATCTTCTCTGAATTGTGTTCCCTGGTCAAATATTACATCCTTCGGCAAAATATATTAGGCGACAGCCACTGCCGGCCAGGTAGCCATCTTAACTTAAGTCTCAATCATCGCAGCCCAACATACACAACTTTTATAAAATGTGAATTGATATATTAATCTGTATATACTTATATTGCAAATATATCTGTATAGTTGTATATGCTTTCAATGCAGGAGGTCAGGCCAACTAGGTATATATTTAGGTTATTATTCAGCTGTCTTGATGTTTGGAGTCCATTTTCAAGGTCTCCTTCCATTCTTGATACAGAAAAGTTTGTATCACTTCATTCCTCTGTTCATCCCTCTCTTCTTCATCTTAAGACTATTTTTACTCCACAGAGAATCGAATGAGAGTAGCAAGTCCCTCAAACCAAAAGTCAATCGTCCAACGTTCTTTTGAAGTACACTTTTTATATCAAGGATTTTCATTTTCAGCAAGCAAATGTTACTGTAATCTAATGCATGCATATCTGGATATTTTTGCTTTGGTTTATTCATTTGCTAGTGTATTTCCTACTGCATTTCCTACTCTTCTTTAAACTTCTTAATTTTTTGCCTTGATCTTGATTACAGTGTGGAGCAGGTGATGATATATTTTTTTCATCTCAGGAATCAACGGAAYTTATATATTTTTTCCATGCTGCATCCTCTGCTTGGCTTGCAGCAGTGCTCTTGTTTCATAGTATATACACTGGTCACTTGGTTACTGTTAGGGAAGAGAGAGCGGGGGAGGTGAGAGCGAGTGAGAGAGAGAAAGGTTAAGGTCCAGTCATTCCTACAGTTTGACAGGCTGGTCTGTAGCTGAAACAGCAGGAGGGATACTCTCCTTGCCACAAAGCCAGCCTGCTATAGCTGCAGTCTTTAATCAATCCACACAGAGCTCAGAAATCTGCTGAGCTGACACACAGACACACACACTTTCCAGGCATCAATGTGATTGATGACAGACTGGTGTATGTTTATGTATGTTCATATATTACCTTGAAATTGTTATGCAGTATGTGTGTATGTGCATGTGTTTATGCACTGCAGCGGTGTGTGTGTGTTACTTACCAGAGACCGTTACAGAGACGACTATGATGAGCACACCCAGGAATATGGAAACAACACTGAGGAGTCGAGCCAGTTTACCCAGTCTCTTAGCGCCGTCCAAGTCTCCCGACTGCAGGCTGTTTCTGGACTGTAGAGTAGAGGACACACAACACAAGGCCAGATGCATTTACACCCTCACAGAGACACAACCGTCATGACACAATTTGAGTTGTTACGTTTTACATTTTGGTCATTTAGCATACAATCTTATCCAGATCTTGAACTACACCTTTCTCATGTCATCTTTTAGTTATCTTATAGTCAAACTGTCTGATGTCTTACTTCCTGTTTGTATGACTTGTGCTCTTGTTGGAAAACTGAATCTTACAACTGAAACTCTTAAATCCATACAGAGATTCACGGGAAAACTTATTCTCAAACATACCTGGACATGGTTTCATTTGGCAGTTTCACTCAGTCACTGAAATATTTATCAGTTGATAGTCCATTAATGCACAGAGAAATGGCTTTAAAGTGGAATGAACATGAACGCTAACCGAGAGATTTCCTAAAGCTCGACAAAATTTGGGACCATTTCATTGCAGACCTTTTATTTATTTACACTTTTGCCAGGTTCTTTATTGATATTTTACGATAACGACTTGACCAAGAGGTTATCCTTGTTGTATAAAGTATTTCCAATATTTGGAAACCACAGTGAGGCCTATTCATTGATTATCAAACTTTGTCTGCAGAGCCTTTCGGTTGTTATTGGTTGATGTTGAAGAACAGTGTAGTGTGGACCTTACTGTAAATCACACAAGGCAGCTTTATACTGTACTATACGTATATCTGTTGCAGACAATAGAGACAGGTTGACAGACTGGAGTGGTGTGTGTGTGTCTAAGACGGGACCACAGGAGGTGATTGAGAGACACAAAAGACAAATACCTCTGATTATGGCACCGGGTTGCAATTACCCAGGTCCTAGAATGCCACATTCTCCCATTAATCCGCCACTGCTTTTCTCTTTGGATGAGCAGTAGAACCCCCCCCCCCCCCCCCCCCCCCCCCCCCCATGAGAGATGCCTGTCTCTCATTTGGAGAGACAGGCATCTCTCCAAATGACCTCAGCCTCTTAGACTGGGGTACAGTGGTGTATTATCTGTTTCTGTCACCACCACATCTAACAGATTGTAAACCAAAATCTAAACAATCATCTCAAAGAAGATATAGGAAAACAACAAAATGCCAACCGCAGATATACAGTATTATCTGAGCATGAACCAAAAGCACTTTGAGAAGCAAGTGGGTGCTGTCCATGGTGTGGGTGCTTACCATGGTGTGTGTGCTGTCCATGGTGCTGGACTGGCCTCTATGAGGGCCTATGTTTTAATTTATATCAACGTCAGATCAGTTTTAACCACACAATGGAGGAAAGAAGGAAACACTTTCAAAGTATTCTAACTGGGGGGAAATTACATATAACTCTGAATTCAATTAGCCTTTATTAAACCATGACATCTATGGAGATGACTGGAGGCTCTGCTGTAATGGTGATCCCACTTCTAGAACACTTTCTTCCCCATCTCCTTTATAATACACCTCCATTTTTCTCTTTGGATGATGAAAATGATATTGCATTGGCAGAATACAGTAATTCTCTATTAGCTAGGTATGCGTGTGTGTACAGTATGTGAACTTGCGTGAATGTGTGTGTATGTCTTAGCAAGGCGGGCTTCACCGTTTGCTGTTGTGTGTGTGGCACCCGCACTTGAGTGCTTGTGTGTGTGTGTGTGCACTTATGTGCATTTGTGTGTCTGGCAGGACATCCAGATGTGATTTAATACTTCCTGTTTAGAGCAGCTACTAGCTATACATAATGCTGTGTCATTCAAATTCAGAACTGGGGGTGATAGTTACGTTTTTGAGCAGACAGGGAGGAATGCAAATCATAATCTTAAACAGAACACAGTCATGCATTCTTTAAATGTCCTCTGATGCTTTAGGTCTTCATAAGGACTGATCCGGGACAGAACCCTTCAATTGCATACATTATTATTTCTGCTTAGACCAGTGATGCTATATTTACTGTCTGATACTTKTTCAATATGCTGTCTGGTATGAGTACCAAAACTGCAAGGGTTGATGAATAAATCCAGAAGACAACAGTATAAGTGCAAATAGCACACCCCAAATGTAAATACCTATAATATATAGGTAACTGCCAAAATCAAAGAAACACCAACATAAAGTGTCTTATTAGGGAGTTGAGCCACTACGAGCCAGAACAGCTTCAATGCACCTTGGCATAGATTCTACAAGTGTCTGGAACTCTATTGGAGGGATGCGACCCATTCTTCCACAAGAAATTCCATCATTTGATGTTTTGTTGATGGTGGTGGAAAATTCTGTGTCAGGCACTGCTCCAGAATCTCCCTTAAGTGTTAAGATCTGGTGACTGACACACACACACACACACACACACACACACACACACACACACACACACACACACACACACACACACACACACACTTTAAACCATCTCCTTTGAGACTCCTGTTTCAAAGTCACAGATCTCATCTTCATTGCTTAATTAACTCAGGAGMCTCACCTGGGGTGGAAACCCCTGCTTTCAATATACTTTGTATCCCTCATGTATTCAAGTGTTTCCTTAATTTGGGCAGTTTCCTGTAGATATTGTCATATAAAGCCTGTGTAACACAAAACGATTTGCAATACATTTTTGTTGCAATTGCAGGTTGCAAACGACATCATCTCAAGTAACTTTGCTGATAAACAAAGCAACTCAAACACGAATGAGATTACCCTTTTATCACTGCAGAGAACAACACTCCGTCCTCCCTCCCTCCCTCACTTGCTCTCCCTCTCCATCCCTCTTTCCCTCCGTGTATCCCTCCCTTCATCCCTCTCCCTCCCTCTCTTCCCCCTACCCTTCCCCTGTCCTTCCTCCCTCTCCCTCTACCCATGAGCCTCGCTGTCTCTAGTGAGGCAGGAACTCACACAGTGCACTGGAAGTCAGATACGCCTGGGTCAAAGACCTCCAGCTGTTTTCTCAGAAAGAGTAAAGTGTGACTGTGTGTTAGTAGCTGGGGGTAGGTGGAAGGGAGCCTTCAGACTAGGTAATAAATGGTTGTATTGATTCACAGGGAGAGGGAGACCTGCTCATATTTTTCTTATGAATGTGAAATTCAGCAAAAACCTGGCCTCTCATCCCACCTGCAGTACAACCAGGCAAGCCCACACAACAAACACATACACATCACATCCCCTCCCCCAGCCCTGTGGTTGTTCCCACTGCAGTCGAGGCTGGAGAGAGGTGGCGGGAGAAAGAGAGAGAGAGAATCGGAGATGGAGAGAGAAGGACAGAATCAGAGATGAGATGGAGAGGAAGATGGCGGTAGAGACAGAGATAGATGGAGAGAGAAAGAAGTAGAACATGGAGAGCTATGAGTCTCTAAGAAAGTGCTCTCCCTCCCTGCTGCTGCTGTCATTAATAATGAAGTGTGGTCCCAGGGATGGGAGCAGCCTGGAGGACAGGAATTGTACTGTACATACACACACACACACACACACACAGAGAGAGAGAATTGAGCCCAACCCTGGCGTCTATGTGTGTATGCCCGTGTGTATTCAGATAACTCTAAAATGTCTCCTTTCCTTCTCTCCCTCTTTGAAGTAATCGCTGATCTAACTTGATTTGATAGGCGAGATCAAGAGTTCCACTACGACCTAGCTTCTACCAATCCAGTCACGTCAGATCAGTGACCACTTGATGGGAGGAATGACAGTAGGACACATTTCTACACTATTGGAACGGAGCCCACGGGCAGGGCAGGGTTAGGAAACCCTGGTGTGTAATAGTTCACTGAAACACCTAATTCAACAATTCCACAACTTTATCAGTTGGATGTTACGTCCCTAAACAGACCACTGATCTTAACCACATTCAGTTGGTCAGTCTATGTCTAAAAACAATTGAGTAGATTTTGAGAGTTAATTTACCAATCACATAATGTTTTAACTTATAGGACGCCATGTTAAGAGATCACTGATCTGACCGAGTTGGATCGGTGAAAACAATGTTTCTACCCTTCTGCTTACAACAACCTCATTATGTCAAATCAGATATCTCCTCAAGGATGGACAGATACGGCTTTGAAGTATCCACATAAGGCATCATGAGTCCTCATTAATGGTTGTTTTCCCCCAGGGCAAACAGTCAAAGAGCTGAGAGGTGGTACATGTGGACAGTATGTTGGATTGTGCGTAGAAGGCTTGAATGAGGCAAGCCTGTATCTCTAAGGAAGAGAAGGGCTGGAGAAAGTATTCCATTATTCTATTCCAGAGGTAGACTGATGATTCACATAGTTTAATCCACTGTCATGTATTCGAGGAAACATATTGTTTTATCCATACAACATGAAGAGGCTGTTTCCAGGGCACAGATTAAGCCTAGTTCGGAGTTAAAAACAAGCTCACTGGAAAATCGCCATTGAAAATGTTTTTTAGTCCAGGTTAAATGTAGTAGGGTGTAGTACTATATCAGCAGGGCTACTTCAGTAATAGCTWAATTGCTGCTACAAATGCTTTTAGACTTTTACCTAAGTAGTATTTTACTGGGTGACTTTCACTTTTACTTGAGTAACTTTCTATTAAGGTATCTATACTTTTACTTAAGTATGACAATTGGGTACTTATTCCACCATTGTCCTTTCCAAGTTTTCAGAGGGAATGCTGATTTCAAAACTACCCAACGTAGCAGCTGCACAAGATTACTAATAAGCCATTTAGACACACACACACACATATACACACGGCTCCCCCTTCCCACACCTTAAAAGAAAGAGGAAAAATATCCACTGGGCTGAAGCTTGAAGCCCATATTTCACCAGTGAACGTGCCAAGCGTGCAGTAGCAGTTCGGGCCTAGCCGTCAGTCCTGCACAGCCAATAAAAGCCCATAACCCTGTCTCTCCCTGCCTCTCCACGCCACAGAATTTACTCCACGTCTTCTGCGTCCACCAGCAGTAACCTCAACACCAATAGCCATCAGTACAGCTGTCTTACATCTGTTAAGCCTAACTTGCTTTTCTACTTACAGATCAGCATGAGTTGGCCATTGGTGGTTGTACAAGATATACTGTACAATATATCATATATATACATCTATTACGTTTTTTTATGCCTTAGGTGGTTGAGCAATATACTGTATTATTAACCAATTGTTTGGTATTCAGTGTTATGAAATTATGGAATGAATTTATCCCCACATGTAGATACAGAATGTAGGCAAAAGTCCTTTTCCCCTTTTTAAATAAAGATTTGAGGATTTATTATATTTTTCCCTTTTGAATAAATTCCTATCTGTTTCAGTGTTAGAAAATGTGTTCTAGCCAATCTGTAGGCTGCCTGAATAATCTTTACAAGTCCACCCCTGTGGCGGGCAGGTAATATTGTAATATCCTATCCTGATGCTAGCCCTGTATCCCCCTGCCGTGTGTGTGTGTGTGTGTGTGTGTGTGTGTGTGTGTGTGTGTGTGTGTGTGTGTGTGTGTGTGTGTGTGTGTGTGTGTGTGTGTGTGTGTGTGTGTGTGAGAGAGAGAGATTGTCTTGCTCCCCTCAGGACTGAAAAGATGTTTATCAAAGCCACATAGCTGGATAACTGTTGCAATTTGCCCTCTGCAGAAAGGCTCAATTGACTTCTATCGCTGTCTCTTATACACATCTAGATGTGTATAAGAGACAGGTGTGAGAGAGAGAGATTGTCTTGCTCCCCTCAGGACTGAAAAGATGTTTATCAAAGCCACATAGCTGGATAACTGTTGCAATTTGCCCTCTGCAGAAAGGCTCAATTGACTTCTATCGCCTTCTATTGAGTTAGTGGCCATCTCTGGTTTCTACCCCTTCCCTCTCTTATCTTCCCTCTCTCTCCCTCCCTCTGTCAGCTAGGATACTGGCTCCATTAGGAGAGAACTGTTGTTGTCAGAACTGCCATGTTTTATAAACTGAATGTTTTATTATTGTGTGCTGTCCCTGTCTTTGAGTCATTCTGCAAGCCCAAAGATAGAAGACACATGAGCCAAATTGTGTTCTTCTCAACTGGCTAGAGCCACTTATACCTGGACCAAACGTATCTTATTAGAACACTAGCATAGAAAATGTAGCCTGCAGCAAGGACAGCCACCAACATGTAGGCCAGTCACAACTTAAGTCAGACACAAACTCTGTGGAGGTTTCAGCCTCATAACAGCAGTGTAATGAGATCTGTAAAAAACACCAGTAACATCTCAGTAGTTTCAACACAACCCTCTCCAAAACTTCTCTAGTTATTACACTCTTAGAAAAAAAGGTGCTAAGGAGAACCATACATTCTTCCATTTGTCCACATAGGAGGGGRAAATGTTTTGGCGCTTCAAAGAACCCCCTGTAAATGATTCTACCTATCTGCCTCTATGAAGGGTTCCGGGCCCTTTTTTTGAGGGCCTAGTTATACTCTAACACAGTGGTGTTAGAAAACTCTGAGTTTACAGGCCACATCGGGCCTGCAAGTCACATTATGCTGGCTTGCAAAGTGATTTCTCTAGATCATTCGGGGTTTTTTCCCTATTGCCATTATTTCGTTTTTTTACACATACATTTTATATCCTGAGATTTTAGAGTATTCTGAAAATATTTTTAGTAAGAGGGCATTGAGTTTTTAATATTGGTCAGGTATATCAAGTGATCGTCTACAAATAAATGTTGTTTGTATTCATGTTAACCAATACTGATACCTGTTAGGTTTGGGCCCTGTCTAATTCTTTCTGCAAGCGGTTCAATTGCCAGTGCAAACAGGAGTGGGAGAGAAGACATCCCTGTCKAAAGCAATTTCATTAGATTATGTATTATTTGTGTATATTTTAGCTTGAGGACATTTATGTAATATTTCGAATTTTTACCACACGACCACAATATTGATTGTGTCCAGCATAAGAGGTTGGCTACCATAAGCGTGTACACAGGTTGTATCATTACATTGCTGTTATGGTACATTTTACGTAGTCTTCGCAATCCATGCGCGGCATCACAACATAAAGAATCACGCTACACATTAGCAACTTCTTTGGTGGTTTATCTACTTCCGTGTCTGATACCACACTTCAAAGTAACGCACACAAGATGGAAAAATCCAATGCATGTGACACACTGCACGCAGTACCACACACCGTGAATCTGGCAGATGAGTCACAGCAGTGTGGACTGCCTCCCATTGAAATGAATGGACTTCAGCCAGAACGCATACAGTTTGACGCAACCGGTGTGCACGAGGCTTAACACCGTAGCCTACATACACTGTGCCTCTCTTAGGGCTATGGAAGTCATGATATTTTGTCAGACGGTTATTGTCATGCAAAAGACTGCCGGTCTYACGGTAAAGTACCGTTAATTAACATAAACAAGTTTAGCATCTCCAGGACTCCACACATACAAGCTGCTGATGCGTGCCTTTGGAACATCTACATTTWAAAAAGTCTAATAAATAAATTGAATATAAACCATAACAATAAATCTATTATTTATTTTACGCAGGTCTAAAGAAACATTCTAATATGAAGGACATTTATTTCAGAAGAACAGAATATGAGTTGGCCTGCTGTATGTTATCTGGGTATGCGCCTTGCCATAGGCTGTTGCTTGTTCATTTAGCAGACAAGATATGCTTATAAGTCCTGTGMCATTATTTTATATTATACCACAGCATTGTTGAATACTCATTTCTGATTGGCAAGAAGGGCATTCTAGAATGGACATTAAAACCAGATAAAGGGACAGTTGGAAAAGATATTGGGACAGCTTGCAATCATGACACAGTAAGCGCCTACACACTTTACTTACTACAAAGTTACAGAAACTAAACCAACAACCACACAAACCGACATTTAATACATTGTAAACACTTAGGAAAGAGTTAGCTAGGTAGCTAGCATTGATTTGTTTTTGCAGAGACATATTTTTTTGGAGCAACTGATGACCTAACATAGTGAGTGATGAACATKAATTTCTCTGGTCCCTACTGCAGTGTTGCAGTCATGACGCAAGTGGCGCTATGCTGTCAAATCCTTGCACGTTTCTAGTTTGACCAGCTGTTTTCAGCAACTGATATTTTTGAATTTGGTTGTCATATTGGCAAGTTTGCTAGCAACAAACTATTTAGCTAGCTTCTAGCCTAATTTTGGATTTTGATMAAATAWTTTTTATGTTGAAAGATAATGATTMAATAATTCCACTCTGAAACCATATAATAGTATGAAATTGATTAGAATCATAAAATTATAATCTGATGATGTGTGTAGTTTTAGTCAGAATTAGATTAAACAATGTATCTGTATAGTGGAAAAACACAGACTGTCTGAGCAAGGCGTAGTTTAGGATTTGAACTTGTATGTGTGTGCCTAAGAAAATACCGAAGAACAATTAAACTGTGTTTGAACCGACCTGGCTAGGACTCTGAGAAACTTATGATAGGATAGGGTGTACTTCTCAAGGTTCCCCTAATCTCGGGGGAATGGAACTGTCGGCTGGGTAGTGATACACAGTGGTGAGAACTATGGAAAAGGATAAAACTCACCTACTGTTTGTGTGTATGTATGTGCGTAGAATATCTACTGTTTGTGTGAAAGTATGTGCGTAATTAAGGAGCCAGGTATAAAATGGATGTCTTTGTATTCTTGACTTTAGAACGTTCTCTGAATAAAYTGTGCTAACCTTTTGCATAAAGCTGAGTCTTTGCCCAATTATTATTATACCCATGGTCTTACAACCCTCGGGGATTGGTCAAAGCTATTGATTGATTGTAGGTATTATCATTGGGATTGAAAATTCACATGACAGATTTGCAGTGCGATCTCCTCGTAATGAACACTGTCAAGTGTCCTGACGAGAAGGCAAACATTGTTATGGATGTGCTTCTACACCTGCATTGCTTGCTGTTTGGGGTTTTAGGCTGGGTTTCTGTACAGCACTTCGAGATATTAGCTGATGTACGAAGGGCTATATAAAATAAACTTGATTGATTGATTGATTGATGTATCCAAATGAATGTCAATAGAAAACAGCTGCTGTCCATTTCGTTGTGTTAGGCTTTGAAACAACATCCACATCGACAATGTGTTCCACTCAGTTTCAACCTGTTGTTAAATTTCTTTCTTCAAATTGATCAATCCAACTCATTAATACATGATTTTCATCACAACGCATTTTGTGTGTATTACACAATTTTCTGTCTTTATTACGTATTCGTGTACATTACACGAATTCCACTTTGTTGTGGCTAACATTAGCTCGGCTAGCTATGTGGCTAACGTTAGTTTGTTACTACTAACACATGTCCAGAGGGCCTAAAAGGAGATTACCACGACTCAACGGTCACATTGAATTTCATCATACATTTATTTGTTGAATAGTTTAGGGCTCTATACAATCCATATCGCGGAAATTGTTACAGCATGATTGAAATGTAAATATAATGTTCCGTTTTAGCAGAGACTGCATTCAAGGTAAACACTGCATATGTCGGCAAAATCGGAAATGACCTTTACATTTCTAGCATGCAATCTGTAAACTTCAGCGATACAGATTGAATAGAGCCCTTAGGCCTACACTTGATCACCAATGGGTAAAAAGGGGCTTTCGAATTCAACTTGGCTATAGGGCTACGATTTAGTGGCAACAGTCAGCATTCTAAACAATGCTGTTTGAGGTTATTACTAGTGTTAATATCCTAGTTCTATTTTATTAAGAAATTGCAAATAATGATTAATATATCAATACAGCATGGACAGTGAATTGACAAGAAACGACAGGCGTTTTTAGACTCCACTTTCCTAGACGATATATATCCACTTACCATAATTGAAAATAACAAAGCAACAATGCTGACGGGCCAGACAGGGCAGAAGCAGGACAATATGACCAGTATGAGGTAGTCTTTGGGCTTTTGCGCCTCTTGGACCGCGGCGTTTCCGATGGAAGAGGTGCAACTGCGACTCAAACTGACCCGGGACGGGGAAAGGGGGGCAGCAGCAAGGTGCCCTGCAGAGCCCGACCTAAAGGGCAAACTGTGGCCGTTCTGGTCTACATCCAGGTTTTTGTCGCTCCCCACGTTGACTGTGAAGGAGGAGGACATTTTCATACCGTTGCCGCCAGCGGGCTCGGTGGTCACGGGGCTGAGAAGTTTCTCCGTCTCCTGAAACTCGTTGGCGGGCGCGCGGCCGCTCTCTCCCAGGTTAGATTTCTCGAATTCAGTGTCTATGTTGATTGCCATTTCTTCAAAATCCAAAATATTTTAATCAGTTTCCAATAGAGGAAATAATGCCTACTCGTGTAAAGTACGAAGACTGGTTATAGTGGTGCTATATTCCCATTCTTTGACCTGATAAAAAAATATAGTTTAATTTATTTTTCGATTTTACAATAAACTCTAAGACTATGACTACCCAATGTAACCAATTGCGTGGCAAGTTGATATGTATACTAATGCACCATTTAGGTTGGCTATGTCAACCACATGCGTTATAAATCAACCCCTTTCAATTAGAGATAAAACATATAGTGGTATTTTCCCGTTGGATTTTCGCATCATTCTTCCTCTAGAATCAAGAATGCCTTCCGCCTCAATTCCGCATTTCCATTCAATCCATACGCGCTATCGGAAAGCGATCTCCTCTGAAATGTGCACTCCCTCTCTCCATCTGTAACGCCAGACCCAAAGAACAAATCACTCAGTGAAGCGCCTGTCGCCTGCCTTTTCAATCCCACCGCGATCCACAATTATTACCAGCCGTATATCTCACTTAAATAAACGTTTTCTTTTTCATTCAAAGTAATAAAGAATGACGGAATGAGATTCGTTTCAATCAAATATACCCCGAGAAATAGAGAAAGTGAGTTTGTGTCCTGTGTGTTGTTCCGCAACGGGTCGTGTGTCAAGACTGTTTCTCACGCTGCAGCAAGAGAGCCACTGGGATGAACTTGTAGCAGAGCAGTGCGGCGCCCCCTCCCCGTCCCACTCCTCTCCTCCCCTTTCTTTCTCTCTTCCGTCCTTCCCAACATCAGCACCACTATGGAAGCGCGCCAGGAGCAGGAGAGGCAGGGCAGAATCTCTCTGGCGATTTGATCCCCGCGTGGGACGCCTCAAAGTCTCTTCTAATATAGGCTAATATAGACCACTTATACTATTCAAATTTGTCTAATTTATAGATATATCATTGATGATCTTAGGTTTGTTTGTATAGATTTGCTCAATGTCCCAAGGACACGCTTGATTGAAAACGTGTACACCGTGTGGTAGGAATGTTAATTGTCTTCCACTAGGCTCCCTTTACGCAGCAGGTCAGGAACCTGATATAGCCTACTGGTAAATTAATACTAAATCAATAACCTACCACGGGGGGTGGTTTTATTTGTGGATACTGACATAGAAACTTTGTAGTTCAACCTTGAATTTAGGCTTCCATCCACATTCTGTATCGACTGATTATAAACAGTGGGTACATTTTTTCGGATACGGCATTTAAAGCTGTAACTAGATTGATACTATGTAGAGCCCTAAAGTGCTAAATGTAATGATAAATGTTATGATGTTTTCTGCTGCTATGGTCCAAAGTGAGGACCTATGACAAGTGAGGGCAGTTGGGTGTTTTCTGTTTTTGTGTCCTACACTCTTAAAAAAGGTTCCTTATAGGACCCAAAAGGGTTATATTGCTTGCTTCATATATGGATCAGAACCTTAGATGTTCTTCTTCACTGAAACAAAATGGTTCCATACAGACCCCTGCATGGTGACATTTATGAATTATGGCTACTACTATTAAATATAAATATTTTTAGCTAACAATATAATTTAATAAACAATTAAATAATGGACAATAGAATAGTAGCATCTTTTTTAGAATGTATTGTCATTATATGCAACAAAAACAATAGGAAATATGCATCGGTGGGCAGGAAAGCATGCCTTTGTTTGAATGCTGGCCCACATCAACTCTGGCTGACTTCTTTACAATACAATATAATGCAAAACAATGTAACTTTGTCCAGTTACAGCGAAGAATAAAAATGTGTCTTCTGCTCCGTTCTCATTCCCCCAAACCTCAAACATACAGTTTAGATGTGCACATGTTTAAGTTGCAGTGCAGCACCCCTGGACGAAGAGCATATTGTGTGGTTAAGGGCCTTGCTCAAGGGTCCAACAGTAGGGGAATGTTTTGAGGATGTGAACCCAGTAGCCCTCCAGTTGTCAGATCAATTCCACCCATTTTGTTCCAGCGCCCGGCCCCAGGATTTGAACCAGCCAACGTTCGGACACAGGTTCAACTCCTTATCCGCTGGGCTACCTACCACCAATGCAGTATGGGTTAATGTCTGACTGGTTCCAGAGAAGAAGAAAAAAGGAGCAAAAACATGAGGTAATCTTCAGAAAATGAAGACAAAATGCTATGCAGACATCAGTGGAGGCTCCTCAGAGGAGGAAGGGTAGGACTATCCTCAGGGAATTTCATAAAAATAAAAATTGTGAAACATTAAAAAAGTTAAATTTTTAGATAAAACTACACTAAATATATTCACGTCACAAAATAATTGATTAAAACACACTGTTAAGCAATGAACGTGTACCGTAGTCTCAACAGCACTCTGTTGGGTAGCACCATGGTGTAGCCAGGGGACATCTCGTTTCAGTCCTCCTTTTGGAACATTGAATTCAATACAAAACCTAGGAGGCTCGTGGTTCTCACCCCTTTCCACAGATTTCCACAGTAATGATGACAACTTCCGGAGGACATCCTGCATGAACTGACATGTTGCCCACCCAATCAAAGGATCAGAGAATTAATTTAGTATTGAAAGCATCATCTACAGCTAGCTAGCACTGCAGTGTATAAAATGTGCTGAGTAGTTGAGTCAAAGAGAGAAAAAGACAATAGTTGAACAGTTTTGAACAAATGTATTTCTTCAAAAATTAAGGAGAAGCAAGAGAGGGAGAGTGAGCTAGCTATATTTCATATTTTCACTTTCACTTTCTTAGCTAGCGAATGTAGCTAGCTAGTTTAGCCTACTCAAACACCTGGCTCAAAAAGAGAGGGATGCTATGTTACCTAGCTGCTATGGCTATCCAACACTAGAACTCTTCCAAGTCAAGGTAAGCTTTTGGATTTATACATTTATTGCCACTGGGGACCGCCGATGTAACTGCTAAACTGCTTGCTAACTGTACACTGTACTGCATGATTGTAGCGGGTTTACTAACGCTTTGGTTCTAGTAGCTATGTTGACTTGACGTTAGCTAATATGGTGACATCGATGTAGGCTCTGTGTAGGGGTTAGCGGTTATGACATGAAGGTTTGGCCTGGAAAGGTTTTTTCGCCGTGTCACTGACGGCTGATGTGTTGTGCACTGAAGTCCACAAGCGAAGTGAATAGGTGAGAGGAGGAGAGGGCATAGATGCGAGAAGGAATTATTCAACGATCAAAGGAATCATGCTATTTGTATGTGGCAGCTATGAAAGTGAACTGTGTTTGTGTGTGATCAGGGGTGTATTCATTCTGCCGATTCTGTTGAAAAAAAAGTTTCTTATAGGGAAGCAAATGTAACAGTTTAACTTTACGTCCGTCCCCTCGCCCCGACCCGGGCGCAAACCAGGGACCCTCTGCACACATCAACAACAGTCACCCACGAAGCATCGTTACCCAATGCTCCACAAAAGCCACGTCTCTTGCAGAGCAAGGGGAACCACTACTTCAAGGTCTCAGAGCAAGTGACGTCACCGATTGAAAGGCTATTAGCGCGCACCACCGCTAACTAGCTAGCCATTTCACATCCGTTACACAAACGGAACAAAACGGGGATAAACATACCTGAATTTGTCCAATAGAAACTCTTGTTTGCAACTGTTGGACTAATGATTACACCCTAGATCAGCTAGATGCAGGCAAGAGTGTGCAAGGCAGTATTGAATGTATCACTGTCTGTCACCTTGATTACTCAAATTTCTCTCGACCTGTGCACCTACGCTGTAAACTTTCATTCATAGGCTCGGTTGTAGCAACCTCATGATGGGTATAGGGACATTATGAGTGTCATGTAGTAGCCTAAACCTATCGATGTTACATTGAACTGGGTGAATGAAATATGAATGACATCCAATATGCTGTAATAGAAAGAAGGCCATTCTCCAAAACAATAATCATCCTCCCTCATCTTAAAGAGCACCGACCGCCACTGGCAGACATACAGTATATAATTACTATGATGTAGAAGACCAATACATGCAGTTGTTGTCCGCAGCAGCCGAAAGAGAGATCCTCTGCCTCTGATTGTTCTGGGTTACTGACAGACTGAGCAAAACATAGATAGTGTGTTAAAAGTAAGGTAATGATTAACTAGGCTATTGTATCATCAAGACTTATTATACATCATTTATTATAAATAATTTATTATCTATTTAGGCATGTCCCATAATAAAAAATCATGTTTAGTTAAAAGAGTTAGCTGGCTAACTTGTAAAGTGGTAAATTAAAGTAGCCTAGCTAGATTTCTCTGTTTAGCTAGCTAAGTCAGCTAGCTAGCTAGCTTACAAACATGCTCAAATTCTAATAACGTTTCAACTTTTTTTTWWWAATCTAGCCTATCATATTACTTTGGCTTCATATATTTGAATTAAAAAATGTACTTTGCTTATCTTAATACATTGAAAAATAACATGCTTATTGGTAGGCTAGGCCAGTGTGTCCCAACCCTGGTACTTGAGGACCCMCAAAATAACAMATTTTTATTGTAACCTTGGAAAGCACACCTTATTCAGCTTGTCAACTAATCATCAAGTCTACAATGAGCTGAATGAAGTGTGTTTGTCAAGGACTACAACAAAACTGTGTACTGTTGGGGGTACTTGAAGACCAGAGTTGGGAAACACTGGGCTAGGCTACTTGCAAGTTGGTTCAACCATCGTCCTCTTGCGTCGTCATGCTGGAATGGAAGTTGATTTTTGAATGGGAATGGCAGTTATATTTTGAATTGATCAAAAGGTTCTTCATAGAACCACTTTTTATCTAAGAGTGTATAGTCCAAGTTGATATTCAGGTAATAATAAGGAACAAACATTATTTCCCATTGACCCCCAGTGTGAAAGTGCCTACTTCATCATCGATTTTGTYTTCAGAAATATCAAAACATGACGAAAAGCTGTGGTTGTTCAATGTACATTTAACAAGATAAAAAATCCCGAACTATGGTTTGCAATGCTCCCATGTAGAGAAATAGAGCCTGAGAGAAGAGCTTATTCATCAGAGAGTGGGAGAGTGGGAAATGTGGAGCCCCGGTGTCCAAGTACACTACACGTAGACGCGTGTGGAAAACACTTCATCACTGGTAAGACATTTCACTTGTTTAGTATAGTCTGTTTGTAACTCCACTCACTCCTTGAAGCTGTACAGTCCGTTTGTTTGTGTTGTTGGTCTAGATTAATGTTCTGGTTGGTAGCTGGTCGGTAGCACTCACGTGGCTGCTAGCTCCGTCATGAAAAGGGACAYGAGGGAAGCACTACAAGATTATATATTTCTAAGTAGTGAAAACGCTCGGGAGCAGGCAATGTTGAAATGTAATCTTTAGACATGTTGTACTTTTCTTAAATGTAGTTTTGTAATTTACTAAAACAAGCAGACAAAAAGAGAATTGCATTTGAAAAAAGTAAAGTTTTTGCTGTAACCACAGGTTCTTTTCCACACAGGCAGGGCAGCGACGTTCTATCTAATACCGACTGAGACTATGCTTTTATTAAACACATTATTTCCTCTTGCTTCTATCTAGCATTTAGTTTGCAACAGCATAGGTTTGTATGAACCTTTCTGTTTGCCACTCAGACCTCTGCAACAGTGTTGCAAAATATGATTTCAATCTCCCCCTGCCATATAGACGTAACGTGTCAGACGTCCGATAGACATTTTTTTGACCAGGTGAAATCATGAAGCTGCATCATTATGTCACGTGTGCGCCCTCTCCGGCCTCTAGGTCACCAGGCTGCTGATTCTTGTGCACACCTGTCACCATCGCCACACGCACCAGCGCCTCATGACACTCACCTGGACTCCATGACCTCCTTTGATTACCTTCACTATATTTGTCACTCCCCTTTGGTTCTTTCCTCAGGTGCTATTGACTCTGTTTCATGTCAGTGCGTTGTTTGTGTTTCTTGTTTTATGTACCGTTTATTTATTAAACACTCACTCCCTGTACTTGCTTCCCGACTCTCAGTGTACATCGGAACAGAATAACACCTCACCTAAGGGAAGCATCAGGGAGTGTTTTTTGTTTGTTTTTGTGCTGGAAGGTATGTTGGGTCCGGGTGTCAGTACCAGAGCTACCGGGGAGGCCTCAGCCGGTTCGTTGGACTCTCACATTTTTGTTAATACTAGAAAGGGTTCTTTAATCTCATAAAAAAATCTAAAGGTTCTATAAAGAACCCCAAAAAAACGTTTTTTCTAAGAGTGTACAGAGAATGGGATATGACAAATAGGGGATTCCCTGAATGAAAGTGAGCTCGCTGTATGGTATCGACCTGATACTGTACACACATACATGTGGCTCTCAGACATTTACCCAATTATATTATGTAACTTACTGGAGCCAGCTGTGGGTGGCTGGGTGTGCTGTCTATCATACTATTGTGGGAGTGTCTCCATCACTAACCTGTATGTGACCCCTATCTATCACTCAGACACTGCAATTACCCATCATTCCTTTCACAGCAAAGTGATCCTTCATGTTAACATGCAGGCCATCAGAAGGCATATCAGGTCAACACAATAACTTAGAGCAGGGTTCTCCAAATCTAGAGCAGGGTTCCCCAACTATTCTCCTGGAGAGCAACTGCGTGGTCAGGCTTTTGTCCCAGCCCAGCACTAACACTTCCTGTTTCCAATAATCAACTAATCAGAGCCTTTAGTCTCGACCACGATTAGTGTTGTCAGGTGTGTTAGTGCTGGGCTGGAACAAAAGCTAGAAGCCTCTGTTTTAGAGTGTCCTCTGTTGGAGATCTTTGTTGAAGATTGTACTGCCATTGTGCCATACTGGTGAATTAATTATCATAGACCCCCCCCCCGAACACAGTTCAAACTTCCTCTTTGTTATTGGAGTAGTTGTTGATATATCAACTTTTATAGTACAGTATTTAGCCCTGAGGTGTATGCTATAGAAATAATGCCATCTAGTGGAATGTCATGGTGGCAACAAGATACAGAGAATTGGCTAAGCTTATTGACGGTATACATTTTTTGTCAGTGTGTGAAAATCCCTTTAAAACAATATAGATACACTATATGAACAAAAGTATGTGGACACCCCTTCATTAGTGGAATCAGCTATTTCAGCCACGCCCATTGCTGACAGGTGTATAAAATCGAGCACACCGCCATGCAATTTCCATAGACAAACATTGGCAGTAGAATGGCTTTAACGAAGAGCTCAGACTTTCAACGTGGCACTGTCATAGGATGCCACCTTTCCAACAAGTCAGTTTGTCAAGTTTCTGCCCTGCTAGAGCTTCCCCAGTCAACTATAAATGCTGTTATTGTGAAGTGGAAACGTCTAAGAGAAAYAACGGCTCAGTCGCAAAGTGGTAGGCCACTCAAGCTCACAGAATGGGACCGCCAAGTGCGGTCCCATTAGCATAGCGCGTATAAATTGTCTGTCCTCAGTTGCAACATTCACTACCGAGTTCCAAACTGCCTCTGGAAGCAATGTCATCACAATAACTGTTCTTTGGGAGATTCATGATATGAGTTTACATGGCCAAGCAGTCGCACACAAGCCTAAGATCACCATGTGCAATGCCAAGCGTCGGCTGGAGTGGTGTAAAGCTCGCTGCCATTGGACTCTGGAGCAGTGGAAACGTATTCTCTGGAGTGATGAATCAMGCTTCACCATCTGGCAGTCCGACGGACGAATCTGGGTTTGGYGGATGCCAGCAGAATGCTACCTGCCCAAATGCATAGTGCCAGTTGTAAAGTCTGGTGGAAGAAGAATAATGGTCTGGAGCTGTTTTATATGGTTCGGGCTAGGCCCCTTAGTTCCAGTGAAGGGAAATCTTAACGCTACAGCATACAATGACATTCTAGACGATTCTGTGCTTCCAACTTTGTGGCAACAGTTTGGGGAAGGCCCTTTCCTGTTTCAGTATTCAGAATGACAATGCCCCATGCACAAAGTGAGGTCCATACAGAAATGGTTTGTCAAGATCGGTGTGAAAGAACTTGACTGTCCTGCACAGAGCCCTGACCTCAGCCCCATCGAACACCTTTGGGATGATTTGGAACGCCGACTGCGAGCCAGGCCTAATCCTCGACATCAGTGCCCAACCTCACTAATACTCTTGTGGCTGAATGGAAGCAAGTCCCTGCAGCAATGTTCCAGCATCTAGTGCAAAGCCTTCCCAGAAGAGTGGAGGCTGTTATAGCAGCAAAGGGGGGACCAAATCCATATTAATGCCCATGATTTTGGAATGAGATGTTCGAGGAGCAGTTGTCCACATACGTTTGGTCATGTAGTTTGCCATGGATTAAAGGAAAGAACAAAATAACATATTCATTCAATATCTGATGAGTACACAATCTACACCAAGATTTATTTGCCTTTTATGACTAGATGCAGTACTTGTTGGGCTTTAACCATTCAAGTCAGACATAATGGATTCATATTCTACCCAAATGGATTGACCACCAAACAATGTTCCAGGAAAAACATAGATAAATAAGTAACAATGATCTAGGATACATTTTCTCTCTCTTTCTCTCTCTCTTTCTCTCTCTCTCTCTCACTCCTGCTTTGCCCATCTCTCCTCTCTTCCTCCACAAGCACCATCTGTGCTGTCCACTTTAACTTCACTAGGGTAGGGGGCAGCATTCGGAATTTTGGATGAATAGCCTGCCCAAATTAAACTGCCTGCTACTCGGGCCCAGAAGATATGATATGCATATAACTGGTGGATTTGGATAGAAAACACTCTAAAGTTTCCAAAACTGTTAAAATAGTGTCTGTGAGTATAACAGAACTGATTTGGCAGGCAAAAACCTGAGAAAAATCCCTTCAGGAAGTAGTTTCTTTTTTGGTTTTGTAGTTTTCTATTCAATGCCATTACAGTATCCATTGACTTAGGACTCAAATTGCAGTTCCTATGCCTTCCACTAGATGTCAACAGTCTTTAGAAATTGTTTCAGGCTTGTATTCTGAAAAATTAGGAAGTAAGAGCAGTCTGAATGAGTGGACCCTAAACTGTCAAAGAGCTTTTCATGCGCACGACGAGAGTGTGCCTTTCTTGTTTACCTTTTATATTGACAACGTTATTGTCTGGTGAAAATATTATCGATTATTTAGGCTAAAAACAACCTGAGGATTGAATATAAACATCGTTTGACATGTTTCTATGAACTTTATGGATACAATTTGGATTTTTTTGTCTGCCTGTTTTGACTGCGTTTGAGCCTGTGGATTCTAGAAGAAAACGCGCAAACAAAACTGAGGTTTTGGATATAGAGAGACTTTATCGAACAAAATGAACATTTATTGAGTAAATTAATGTCTGCTGAGTGACCATATGAAGATCATCAAAGGTAAGGGATTAATTTTATCTCTATTTCTGACTTGTGTAAGTCTTCTACTTGGCTGGTTACTGTTTGTAATGATTTGTCTGCTGGGCTATGTTCTCAAATAATCGTAAGGTATGCTTTCGCCGTAAAGCATTTTTTAAATCTGACACCGTGGTTGGATTCACAAGAAGTTAATCTTTAAAACTATGTMAAATATGTTTTGTTTTCTGAATTTTTATAATGAGTATTTCTGTATTTGAATTTGGCGCCCTGCAGTTTCACTGGCTGTTGACGAGGTGGGACGCTACCGTCCCACATACCCAAGTGAGGTTAACATTGACTTTGACATTGACCCTCCATATCTGCAYATCTCCTGGGCCATGTCAGAACATGCCCTTGTACTTGACTTTATCCTCCTCATTCTTCTCCTCCATCCTCATGTTGAGGACACCCAGGTCCTTCTTAACAGCCTTCTTCATGCCAGGGTCCAGATCTAGAACCCTCTCAAAGTCAGCCCGCGCCTCAGCTTCGTTCCACACCTCGATGTGGGCCTTCCCTCGCACGTAGAACGCCTTCATTTCACCTAGGATGAACACACACATATGCAAACAGATAGAGAAGCACACACATGCAGATACAGAGATAATGTTTTTAAAAATCGGTTTGCTTTGGGCTAGACCCTAATTTATGTTTCTTCACACTTCGCCCATTGACTATTTGTTGTTGTCTCAAGAGCTTTTCCTGTAAGGTGTCATAATATATTTTGTGTGCCTGAGGTACCTGGGTGCTGATTGATGATGTCACTGGTGTGCTCTATGACCTCATAGTACTCCTCCATACGGAGCAGACACTGGCAGTAGTTGAGAGTCAGCATGTTCCCCATCTTCTCTAGCTTCAGCCAGGGGGCTTCCCATGCTTTCTCCTGGGGGAGGGGGATACACACTGTTACACACCATGGATGAATACACTCATATATGCACACACGCACCCACACACACACTGACATACACGTACATGCACACACGCACACACACACATACAATTCTCAAACACACAAAGCATCGAGGGTGTACTTTGTATGTGGAAGTCATGATTAAAATATGGTYATACTCTGTCACAAAACACATTTCAAGAACTCCAAAAACTAAAGCCAAAGTCATTATTTTAGACCGCTATTCCTGATCCGTTGTTACAGTACCTTGTGCTGTATGTTCTTGATGCAGACTATGGCCTCTTTGTATTTGTTGGTGGCGTCCTGGTAGCGCCCCAGTTTGTAGAGCTTGTTCCCCTGGCCGTGGAGCAAGGGCACAGCCTTCAGTCTCTCCTCATCATTCAGAGCCCACGACTCCCTGTCATACTCACTGGGCTGCTGCACCTGGGATACACAAACACACAGGCAGACAGGCACGGACAAACACATATATACACACACACACACACATGTTTGTGTTACTATCCTTGTGGGGACCAAACAATTGATTCCTAATCAAAATCCTATTTTCCCTAACCCATAAACCCATAATCTAGACTCATACACGAATACGGTGACTGAGTTTATAAGGAAGTGGAGATGTGGTACCCACTGTGACTATTAAAACCTACCCTAACCAGAAACCGTGGCTAGATGGTAGCATTTGCGCGAAACTGAACTATCCCATCTGGACTAGAGGAATACCTATGTRAGAATGATGTTTATTGACTATAGCTCAGCATTCAACACCATAGTACCCTCCAAGCTCATCATTAAGCTCAAAGCCCTGGGTGTGAACCTCGCCCTGTGCAACCGGGTCCTGGACTTCCTGACGGGCCGACCCCAGGTGGGGAAGGTAGGAAACATCACCTCCACTCCGCTGATCCTCAACTCTGGGGCCCCACAAGGGTGTGTGCTCAGCCCCCTCCTGTACTCCCTGTTCACCCATGACTACATGGCCAAGCACGCCTCCAACACAATCATCAAGTTTGCAGATGACATAACAGTAGTAGGCTTGATTACCAACGATGACGAGACACTCATATCTCATATGTATATACTGTTTTCTATACTATTCTACTGTATCTTAGTCCGTTCCGCTCTGACATCGCTCGTCCATATGTATATAGTCTTAATTCATTCCTACTTAGAGTTGTGTGTATTGGGTATATGTTGTGTAATTTGTTAGATATTACTTGTTAGATATTACTGGACTGTCAGAGCTAGAAGCACAAGCATTTCGCTACACCCGCAATAACATCTGCTAATCACGTGTATGTGACCAAAAATGTTTGATTTTGATTTTTAACCGTAACCCCTAAGCCTTTAATAGGCTTTTTCCTTTTGGAGACCGGTGAAATGTCCCACTTGTCTGAAAGTTCATTGTTTTGCTCATCCTATTGGTACCCACATACATAATAAATCAAAACACAGACACGCACACACACACACACATACACACAAGAGAATATGAGCAAGATCATGGATGTGTTCTTGTGTTGCGCAATATTTCTGTATTGGTGTGTTCTTGTGTGTGTGTGTGTGTGTGTGTGTGTGTGGTGTGGTGTGTGTGTGTGTTGTGTGTTGTGTGTGTGTTGTGTGTCGTGTGTGTGTGTGTGTGTGTGTGTGTACGAGCATTGTTTTTCCGTGCAATATCTGTGTGCGTGTGTATTGTGTCTCTGTGTTATGTCTCCTATTCCTCTAACTCGTTGACCCATGTTACCGAGTACAATACGTAGAGAGGTTTCTGAGGCTCCTTTCTGATAGGCTGGTCCAGTGGTCAATCATAGGCCATGAGTGGTGTCGGTAGGTGCCAAAGCATAGTTTGCCAATGCACACGAATGGATCTTGCCAGTCCACAGTGGTCCTTGCCCTCCGCGATAGCCCGCAAGCTACAATTAACAGCAAAACCAGGAAAGAGAGATAGAGAGAACAAGTGATATGCACAATAGAAGGAGAGGAAAGAAGAGAGAACAAGAACAGGAAGACAAGAGGACAGCAAAAAGTAAAACACAGAAGACAATAGTATAGAAATAACTAATAACAGAAACACAGTAATTGATAAAGTCGTTATATTCAACCCATGTAGGAAACGATATACCGCTATATATACATCAAGAGAATATATGATCGGATTAGAAATAGAGAAGAATAGAAGAATAAGCATAGACTACACTAATAATAGATCATTATAAAATACTGATCTGTCAAATCCAAACCGAAACGGAACTGCTTCGGGGGGGCGGGGCGA